>NW_021629033.1:62818-63306 GCF_002157705.1 Plasmodium gonderi
TTGAACTTGTAAATTTCTTCACGTTTTTCTAATTTTTCCCCATTTATTTTTCCTTCTATTTTAGTTCCGGCGCCTTGTGTTTCAAGTGATAATTTAACATCATTATCATGAATATATAATTCATTTAAGAGACATTTTGATCTATCGTATCATTTTCTCTTATAATTATTTATTATTTGTTCTTGATCAACATTTAGAGGTATATATTGTTTTTTATAACATTCATATAATTCTTCCCTTTTATTTTAATGGATTTGTTTAATTTATCACATTAACTGCTATAATCTGCATTAACATTTGCACCAAAGATTAAAATTTTTTTCTCAAATCCATTTAATTAGTTAATTTATTCTCCCATGCATTTTCATGGTTATAGCGATTGTCAGCATAAGATATAATAAATGACACTTGAGGCATTTTAAGTCTATTAATTGTTTCTATATCTGACTTTCCTTCTTTTAATTTATAATAAATAATTTTTTGAAATA
>NW_021629034.1:0-9921 GCF_002157705.1 Plasmodium gonderi
ATAATTATATCATTAATATTTTAGGTTCCTTAAAAATTCATAAATTAATATTATTACAATTATAAAAATAATCTATGACTTAGGGTTAATATACATTGTATGTTTAGAAGTAATTTAAAGAATTAGTAATTTTATGTTGATATTTTATTTTTTTTTTTTCAATTAACATTAATAGAGTTTTCCAAAAATTGTTTAAAAAAAAAAATATGATGTAACATAAAAGTAAAAAAAAAAATTAATTCAACACTTATATCCATATTTTATAAAAATATAAGAACCAATAATTATAATCCAAAATATAATAATTAATACATTATTTTATTTATAATTTTTTTATATTTATACATATTTATGTACATTATTATATTCATATTACGCAAATATAAGTATATTTATATTGAATTATACAAGTAAATTCTGTTGTTTAATTAGAGCAATAATTATTACATTATTCATTTTTATTATTTAAGTTTTACTTTAGTTGTTTTATAATTAGTAACAACTTGTTGTATAATAAAAAATGACATATTCTTTAATTACATAAAATAATTTTAATATATTTCTATTATTAAAAATAGTTCAAAATAATAATTTTATTAACAATTTCAAAAAAAATTTCAAAAAATTATTATAAATATATATATAGAAACAAATCTATAATAGTCCTGTTGATTTGTATCATAATAATCATTTTGGATAAACATTAAATATAATATTGTTTACCATTTAATATATTATAAAAAGTATTCTATATGGCAGAAATAAATAGCAATTATTCCATTTTCTCAAAAATTTTTACTCCTTGCCTTTTAGTACTTGTGAGTACAGAATTCAGATCCAAAATTATGCATGATATTTAAGAATTCATTTATACTATATAGAATTGTGCCATTATGATGAGTTTTTATTCTTCTCCATATATTTTCTTCTTATATAGAAAATCCCAAAACAATACATATATATGTATATATACATGTGTGTGATTTACAAAATATCTATTATTTTAATTTTTAGTCATGTACCTATGGTGAATCATGGCAAAATTCAGTGAATCAGTATAACGGTTTAAATTTCATGAGAACGAGCAGATTACTAATAGGTGAAACTTCAATATTAAAAGCACGAGGAGGAGAATTAGCATACCTAAAAGATAGAATAAATGATTTATTGATTGAAGATGATGATGATTTTGGAAAACGTTTAAATGATTTAGAACACGATGATTTATTTAGAAACAGGTTTAACAAATTAATCTATGATGAAAGTAATCAAAAGTATCTCGATACACGCAATGATATGAATGGCAATTTAGACTTATCATTTGACAATCTAATAAACACTCATGATCAAAATAAGGAACTGAAAAAAAAAAAAAAATTAAAACGCAATAATTCATTAGACCTTGACAATTTCTATGATGAAGACTCTTTTGAATACAAAAATGATAATTTTCCCAATTTACATATGGAGCTAGAACCATATAAAAAATCGAAAAAATCGAAAAAGACATTCCAATATGGAAAAAAAAACAAGAAATCAACTTCTTTAGGAAAAAATAAATTTGATGCTGTATTGGAACCGGAGTCTCTAAAAGAGATGGTCATGAAAGCATCTACTCGAGAAGAGCGGGCATCAGGAGGATTCTTGGATACATTAATAAGATTGGATAAAGAGTTTGAAGTAGAATTATTACGTGCAATAAAAAAAAAATCATTTTCTGATTATGAAGAGTGTAAATTTAAAACTCAGGAAGGAAAACAAAAACATTTTATGAGAAATTTTAGAATATACTTACCACCAACTGTACTCATGGCAATATTAATGATAATGATGACATTTAAGGTCTTTTTTAATGTATATATATTTGCATTTTTATCGATATCCTTCTTTGCAATGGCTATATATTATGCGTACAAATTTTCAGAAATTAATAGAATGAATGAATTATACAAAAGTTTTAGCAAAAAAATAAATTTCAAAAAACAAGTAAAATAATATCATATTATAATAAGAGATGAATTAACGTTAATGTGTTTTTTTAAATCTTCAGAAAATTTTTAATAATCTTAAAAATAGGATAATTTTTAAAAAAAGCAGCAAAACAAAATATTTTTTATAAATCTTAAACAATTTTATATCAATTTTATAATTAATATTTCATCCTTATTTTGTCAATAATATTAAAAAACATTATTAACATACAGTTTTATATATTTTTTTACTATATATAATGATGGTTTTATGTATTTTTTAACTATATATTGATTAATAAATAATTATATATAGTCTTATTACACAGAAGTATTACTCTGAATGATAAGGATTATTTTTTAATACATAATACATAATTTCTTTTTTATCTCTATGTATAATGATTGTCTGATAATGTACAGTTGTGTCATTTTATTATAATTAGTATATCTACGTTCGATAGTGTGTAGCCAACTTTTTTTTTATTTTTTTTTCAATCATTTAAAAACTTGATCATATTGTATATCCGATGATTATTAAAAAATAAATAGATTTAAGAAGAATTATATGAAAATTTTTTATTCCTATTTTTCCAATCCCTAATATAACATAAGTTACACACGCAATATTTGAGTAGCTAATATATACGATGCTCGTTATATTATATAGTTTGGATCATAATTAATGTATAAGAAAAGTCCGTGTTCGAAACACATATATTTATTTTTTCATTATGTGTTCTTAAGGAATTTTTTTATTATCATTTATCCTTTATTAATGCAATCATTTAGGTTATAAGATAAAATATCGGTACTACAGTGTTAACACGATTTAAAGAAATATATATCACTCTTTTTTATTCCACATTCAAAAAATGAGATAATACATTGTTGTATTGCATGAAACACAATTTATGTGGAAAGCATTATATTACATTATTGTTCTTATGAATTATATTTAATGTATAATTAAAATATATATATATTTTTTTTAACTTATTATAGTATATGTTTTATATAATATACATATACACACACGTTTTTTGAAAAGTATTAGTTCAAAACCAAATGTGAATTTTTTATTATTTTCCACTGTTTTCTATTACTACTAATAATTTGAAATGTTTAAGAACAGCGGAAGCACAATAAACTCACACTTTATATATTTCAGTATATTCCATATGCTTTCTGTGTCTTATGTTTCTTAAAACATTAATGTGGTTCTTATTAAGATGTATGTTTTAAGACAAGTCTTTTATATTATTTTTATTTTATGTTAAATTACCATTTTTGAACCCTAAAAATATTTTCGAGAAAATAAAAAGGAAATTCATCGAAATATCAGTATAATCTACTATAAAAATATCTTGATGTTGCTTAATTCCGTCATTTAGTTTTAATATATATTTCTTTATTGTTTTGTATTATTTTTCTTTTCTAATGTGTTTTGTAATGAGAATTTTACCAAAAATAACATATATATACTTTTTCTTCTTAGTTGAGGAGTATATATCATAACATGTTCAATTTTAAGAGCTATATATGGTGCATATCTTATATTATTACTTTTTCTATTGCTTTTCTTGTTATTAATATTTTTAAAAAATGATCATTTTTTAATACCTAAAATGTGTCTTAAAAAAAATGATAGTTATATTACCCAAGTAAATGACACTTTTTGAAGTTTAATAACTATTCATTTACAAATCATATTATTCTTTTAAGCTACTCTATTCTTTTTTATATATATATTTCTATATTTGCAAAATTATATTTTAAATATAAAATAAGCACCCATTTGTTGTGTACTCTATTAGGACAAACTATATATTCAGTTGTTACACATAAAGGTTAATAAATTATTTGGCATATGTGTAACATTTTGTTAAAAGTTTTCCTAATTTTAATTGTGGTATGAGAGTAAAAAAAGATAAATACTTATTATTAATATTACCTTGTTTAATATTGTGTTAAACTGATTTAATTATTATGTTGTGTTGTAACGAATATAACTTGAAAATAAGAATGAAATAGAATAAATAAACATCATCGAATAGTGTATGATCACCAAAAGCTATATAATATATTAGTCGTTATGATATACTTTGTACATACTATTAATATCTGTATAAGTAATCTGCATTTTTTCTTCCGGATATTTGTATATTGCAAAAATTACATATATCATTTGGTAATCCTTAGATATAGAAATGAAACATATGTTTGTGTTTCTGTTTTATCTAATACTTCATACAAATATCTCATTTAGCAGAATCATATTATTTTTTTATCAAAACCTAATGAGTAATGTATCATTCCTGAATATACTATATTTTTTTGAAATTCTCGATTATGTACCCATGTTAAATTGATATCATCACTACATTTGTTTAATCATTATTCTCAATATAAATAATATTAGTTTTTTTTTTTATTATCTTATATTAAAACAGGATTATCCATTCTTAATAAATGAATCATCTACATATTTTACTTCGCAAATATGTTTATAGTGTGCATTGAGTGATATAGTAAATGTTGACAATTAACATGAGGTGTCATAATATATAAAATACACTATCTTATAGTAACGTATATATATATGAACCTTTGGCAACTTTTATCAAAATTTTCAGCAGCACATTAATACATCATTTCCACTTTTATTTTAATCATCTTTGGATAATTTGAGGAAGATTTTTTCACTTCGGTAGAATAGCTACATTAACTAATAGCAAAAATTGTTCACTTTTTGTAAATACAAATAATTCATTTTTATACCAAACTTATTTTACTAATACAAACGTAAAAATTAAAGAAAAAAAACATATTTTATTAGTTACAAAAAAAATTCATACCGTTATTTTAATCTCTGCCATTTTAGGATTTACGGTATATTATGGAATTTTTCTTATATCACTAAATTTTTATAATATTACATTAACATTTCATGTAGTAAATTTTTATTCTTTAAAAGCAAAATATGTTGTATATTTCTCTATTATTAAATTCCAAATGAAATGGATAACTTTATTTTTCATTATGAAGTGTTTGCATTGATAATGCCCTCATTCGCTTAAGTAACATTTATATAAATATATATATGTAATATTAATTCCTTCCATATTTTACTTCTGTTTCATAATTAACATTCATGTAATTTCGTAACAATCATTTCATAAAACAATGTTATCCTATTCTTATATGTAATATTCTACCATTTTTTCTAATTTTACATTATATAATTTAATTTTTTTAAGTAAATATTACAATTATCTTTTTAAAACAACATTTTTACATATATAATAATATTTAAATTTTAATAATCCTTTCTATATAATTCATAAAACCTTATAAAATTCTACAAAACCTCATCCACAATATTTATAATATATAAATATTCACAAAAACAAAATATATTAAGTAATATTCAAATATTTCCATGCTTCATAAGTTTATCATCATTAATATTCTATCTTATTAATAAATTGCCAACAATTCATATTTTAAAATATGATTTTTTTATTTCATTTAAATATCTCAATTTTTTTTCTACCTTTTTTTTTTCCTGGATATATGTTACCAATATTTTTGTAATATTTTCTTTATTAGATTTGTAATATAATATTCTGAAATTAATTATTAATATATTAATATCTTATTAATAAATGATTCAAGCTTTATATGTAATAATGATTGACATTACACTACTACAAATATATTATGATCATTTTTTAAAAATAAATTAGAGTCATGTAAACATTGATCCATTTTTGATTAAAATAATTGTATTCATTATTGATAATAAAAATTAATAAAGAAACGAAACTATAAAAAATTGTCATTTTCTAATAATATTTGTTCCTTGGAAAATAATATTATTTAACAAAAAATTTAGTAACACTCCAAAAAAAGTCCTTTTTTTTCTTATTTTTTTATTCCTTAATATTAGGTACATTATTATTATGAAAAAAAGTAAAATGATACAAGGAAAATATGAGATTTGCTCTCAATGTTGTCGAAGTCGAAACAACAAAGAAGAAATTATTTTCATTATTTAAGAACGCTTAGAATTATTATGTAAAAAATATATATACATAATAAATATTTATTTTCAATTCATTATATTAACATATGTTGTAATCAATAATTTTCTGAAAATGGCCAACAAAGAGCATATAAAAGGGGATCAAAAAAGAAAACTGATTTGGAATAAAGAGAGGCGCAATTTAAATGTAATAACTTATTTTTATCCAATTATTAAATTTTGATATTTTAATTCGTTTTCCTTTATATGTAATAATCATAAATCTGTTGAATGTTATATTGTGTTTAGGATATTAATAAAAAAATATATTAACGATTCTATAATTTGTTCTAGTATTAAGTAATGTTTATTATTGAATAAATGTTCCACCTCAAAGTTGTAAAAAAACTACATTGAGTAAACAAACTAATAAATTAAGAAAAAAAAAAAAAGCGATAATTTAAAAAAATATATATTTATACTACTTTTCCTATACTACATAATTGCTGACATATATATATGTAGCATAATTTTACAATAAAAAAATAGTAAATATTAATTTTTTATATCACAAGGATACTAAATTTATATGTAACATTTGAACTTGAAAATAAAATAAATTTGATTATTTCTTCTCATTTTCATCTATTTTGCATTATTATTTCTTCAAATGTATATACGTAAATATTCATAAATAAGTATTACTCTTTTTTAATATCTACATTTAACTAATTTTTATTTATATTTTATAAAAATATGCGAAATATTTTTAACAAAAATTCTAAGAATCTATAATAAAACGTACTCTATTTAGGAGTACTTTCATTTTGTCTAACTGAGATATTATATTATATTCATATATATACTAATATTAGCTAAAATATTATTATGTATTACTAAATCTAATATATTTTTATAGGTACAAATTTAATCTATAAAAAAGAATAATCCTATACCTTCATAGGAGATAGATTTATATGCAATTTTAATGGTATATGACGCATTATACCCATAGTAATATAGATTACGCTTAATTTTACAAGAAAATTCCAATAATGTGCTAAAATTTTGGAAAAATGAATATTCATACATATAAATGGTTTTCATTTTATTCACAATTTATAGTAATTTTAATCGATAATTATATTGTGAAATTTTATAGAATAATTCAAGTATGACTATTCTAATATAAATAAAGTAAACAAGAGAACTAACAATAAACTTATTCCATATATGTATCAATATCTTATGAAATAATGATTTAAGAATTTAAAAAAAAAAAATAAAAAACATAAAAAATCCCAATATGTATAGTCTCACACCTAAAATAAGAAAAATTCAAATGCGTCTGAAAAAAAAATGCCTCTACAGTTTCTATGGCCAAGAAAAACTTAAAATAATACGTGTTTAATTAGGAATATATGTTACTTAAATATTTCCTAAAATTCTTTCTAAAAGCACTTTCATATTTAACAGTATAAATTATAAGTTATATACATAAATACAGTATATTAGAAAATAGACTAATAAGAATAATATTATGTGAATTAAATGTATAATTTTTTAAAATATATATTTGTTTTATATAAAATATCATTTTATAGAAAAATATTCAAAAAATCGTCCTCATGATTTAATCTCTAATCATAAATACTCCAGTATAGTCCATAGTGTTATTTTATTTTGAAATTTAGCTCATCCTTTGTATGCATATTCAATTTGTTGTCTATTATTTTTTCTTATGAGCATTTATTTTTCTGAAAAAGTACACATAGCTACAACTACAATTGTAAAATATGGCCTATTTTCTGTTTTGTTTTTTAATTGGACAATTGAAATATTTATAGATATCATATGCATATCTAATTTTATTGTTATTTTTACGTAATTTATTTGATTTAAATACACTATATCATACATTATTTCTCCATGTTTTTTATCAATAGGAAAAAATTCTATCTGATTGTTTTTCCAGTGGTGTTCTTATTTTTTCATTAAAAATTGCTATCTAAAAATATTTCTAGAGTAATAATTATTAAGCCTCAATTTGTTATTCTTGAACTCTTCATGTGTATTGTATTCACAAATTTATATATGAATAATATTAAAATAAAATATAATAGTTCGTTACATCAATATTTCATTGCATAGTACATAAAATTTTCATTGTAATTATTTTTTGTTTCAATTTTTTCCTTTTTTTATATATTAAAAGGCTTCCTATTCTATATGACAATACTGTAAAATAATTACTTCAGATTAACATAGTTAATTTTAATATGTCGAAATAAATATCCCTTATTTAATGAATATTTATATTGTACAAATAATATTTGTTGTTCTATAAATACAGTATCCCATTTATTTATTACAGTAGGATATAGTATTGATGAATTATGAGGGACAATAACTGATCAAGTCAAAAATGAAATGAAGAAAATCATGTTATAATGTTCCTATTTATAAGTGATCACATGCAGTATAGCATAAAATCTTATATATGAAATATATACATATAATTACGAGAGACGTAATTGTAAGAATGAAAAAGCTATAAGCTCATATAAACAGAGCATTATCAACTATATTTCGTTTAACTTTAGGGTTTTCTACTTTGTGTCTTTAAAAATTAATACAGTATATTTTTTTTTTCTGATTATTAAGCTATTATTTTTATACATATATAACATAAAACATGTAAAAACCTCATTACAATCATTACAATTCTTATATAGTTACAAAATTGGTACTCTTATCATTAAATTTACTATTAGGATTTATATGAACTTTTCGTATTTTTGACAATTAAATCATAATTATTTTTTTCTTTCTTACAGAGAAATTAATCTATCGTTCTATATAAGCAGATTAATTCTATCATTTTATAAACCTATAACAAAGATCTAAATATATAACTAATTATATTACAGTAAGAATTAACGTCATAATTTAAGAACTATTTACAATAAATTCCATAATTTAATCCCAATAATTTTTCTTATTAGGATTTTCCTAATTTAAGATTAGGGAATTTCTACTGTAACTCCCATTTTATTGTGATTGTCTGATTAGCAAATACTGGTGCTCGAAAAAAAAAAGTACATTATAAAATTTTACAAAATTATATATTAACATGTTCATCTCTCTATGTATCATAGCACACCAGGATTGAAAAATAATTTGCCTTTTATAAAAACCAAATAAATATATTCCATAAAATAAGAACATTTCCATTGTAGATCTGTCGTAACGTAGAATCAATTAAACCTAAAATTAAACCATATGAACTCAATTTTTCTTAATAAATTTAAAATCATTACATGTTTAGTTTTTACATTTCTCCTTTTTTTTGTGAACTATGGGAAGTAAGGAACATAAGTTTACAATCAATATATTAAAAAAAAAAATCTTAATAATATAAACTATATAGGGAACATTTTTTTTTCTATATACACTATTGGCTACTCAGTAACTGTATTCCATTGTGGGATAAATAGGATGAATTTTTTATCAAAACGGATAAATAAAATAAAAAATTAAAATATACGTAATAAACTTATTTACCACAATATACTGCATGAAAAAGGCTAGACATATTTTTTATCATCTCAATATGTTGTAAATTTTGTCAAATGATATATTAGACAATTTTGAAAATGTAGTGCAAATCTTCACATAATCTCAGGAAGTTTCCCATTACTTCAAATGTAACACTTCATTAACATTTTTGAGTAATTCTATAATGAGTTACATCTTACAACATAAATCTATAATAAGACAGAAGTTTTACTAATGTAAAAAAAACATTAAAAAAAAAACATTTAAATAAAATGATGTTTACAATTATCAGGGTACAAGGTTTCATCTGATTTGACTTTAAGTATGCTCATTAACATAATAAATAAACAAATATAAACCTTAAAT
>NW_021629035.1:0-21599 GCF_002157705.1 Plasmodium gonderi
AAAATGGATATCATTCTAAATGAGGGGGAGAAAGCGCAGTGGTTTTATATTCAGAAACAGTTATTTTAGGATTATCTATTTGTTATGCTCTCTCTTTAATATTTTATTATGCAAAATGATGAGAAAAATATAGGTGCTGTATCTTTAAATAAAACATTTGAGTATATGGATGCTTTTAATAAGAACGATAAAAAAGAAAACATAGACATTTGTTTGGACGAGAATTATGATTCTGAAGAGTAAATAAATATTTTTGTATATAAAAATATATATATAGCTTAAAAATTATATTAAATAAAAAAAAAAATCATAAAACGATTTTATATTAAGCACAATAAATTAAAATATGCAAAAATGAAATAATTTTCCAAATAAAGATATCACACAGAATGTTAATTTCATATACACGCAAAAATAATTGTAATATTTGAGAGTAATTATATATGTTATATTTAATGAATAATTATATTAAAAAATATAATATCTACTATTTGTTCACATATATGAGTAATATATCATCAACATAGTTTATAAAAAGACAAACGCCAAAAATTAAAGTAAATAGGTGAGTTTTAATATAACCAATATCATTTAAGAATAAAAACGAATCATAAACCTAAAGCCTGAACTCTAAACCTTTCTATCATATCCCAAATCTTTCTTATCATATGAAATTTATGTATTTCTCGATCTAGAGTAAAGAGGAATAATGTAAACATCTATATAATTCACATGGTTATTGTTTTATTCTAATAAAATTACTTTTTATAAAACTGTATAATATAAAATTACACTTGCTTTTCTTTTAAATAAAACATGGAAATTTTATTAATGTTCTAGCAAATTTTTGTAGAAGAGTATTCAATTAAGAGGATTGAATTATAATACAACAGTACATAATAATATAATTGTTATGGTAAAGTATAGTGTATCAAATTGAGTAAAAGTAACCAATTTATATCTCTATAAAAAGGGTTCTCAAAATAACATAAATTATTATGAAAAAAATATGAAAAAAAAATCTTAAATTTATCATATATTCTTTTTTTCAATTTTCACATTCGTATATTTTTTCATTTCTTAATATTATTGTATATATATATTTTACAAATATGCTTTTATTTAGTATTCGTATTAGAAAAATAATTTTACATAATATTTGTGTAAATGAATTATGAATATTTTTGAAAATTTAACGTAAAAAAAAAAAAAACTATTTCCCAATATATACTCTCCTGGTTCTATACATGGGGTAAACAGGTATATAATAATAAATTAATTTAATTCCTCGTCAATTTTATGATTTAAAAAAATCATAATAATATGAACTGTAACAATAAAATACATAATTAAAAATTAGTTTATAATATAAAGAGAAAAATATTTAAAAATATAGTGAATGATCAAAGAATTCAGTGAATACAATTCACAATAACAGTATAAATGTTGATTGTAATCTAAAGCGCTTATTTTTATGAAACAATATAATTTTTAATAAACATGTATCTAAAATTATTGAGAAATCGGTTTTAATATATTTATAATTTTATTTATTAATTTGTTTACAAAAATAAAGGTCAATAAGTTATTATTATAAAAATATTATTTTTTTGCAACTATATGATAAGAATTTCATAAAATGAAGAACTTTGTTCTAAAACGTATTTATTTGTTATATATGTACATATATAACATGTAAAAATTTTAATGATTCACATAAATCTGATATTAATTAACCACTATGTATCTATAACTACTATAATATAAGCCTAAAATTCAATAGAATTTCCCTCATATCTTTTATATTTCTTCAATGTAATATATATAGTATGTACTATGTTATTATACATATGAAACAATTCAATTATTATAAGCAACGAATATAATTTTAATTAAATTATACAATCAAGAACGCAAAAAAATAAAATAAAACATGCAACGTTAATGGGTAAATTTCATATAAAAATGAGCCATAATAAGATAGATGAAAACATTATGTTGTAAGGTTAGTATTTTATATCTATAATGTTATTCTCTTTTTAAATATTTATAATATTTCACAAAAAACTTAATAACATGACAGTAATATTACTATTCCTACAATGGAATTCATGCTTTTTAGTGATAGATTTTATAGTACGTTTTTTTTTGTAAGAAAATATAATTATATCAATTAATCTGAAGCGTCGTTTTAACCTCAAAGGAATAAATTATTAACGCACTTATCAGTAACAAGTTAAATCAGTTATATATGGTTATAATATTAAACATTATTGAACATATACAAATTTGAATAATTATATTAAAAACATATATACATGTTATTCATTTAAATTAAATGCAATTTATACACATAGAATCGATAAATGCTTATAATAATTAATTAATTTTTTATGAAATATTTAAAAAATTACATAATACTTACCCGAGAATCCTAAAGTCATTGTTAAATTCATGATTACTGAATCTCGAAATATACATCTAAACATAATCCATATAATGGCATAATTAATTTGGTATTTCTTTAGCATATAAAGATAAAATTATTATTAACTACTAAATGTCGTCAATTTTTATATAATGACATATTTCCTTATAGAAGTTAAGCAAACACAAATGGAAGAAGACATAGTATGATTTCTCTTTATCGTAATTAATCTTTTACGATTCCTTTTTTTTATTAGTTTAATAATCATCAAATATAATGATTTGTTTTTGCTCAGCATTTATATTAAGAAATTTATATATTTCACTTATTTTTGCAATTTAAAGGATTCTCAATTTGAACATTTGCCTTCACATACATATTATAAAGAACTGAATGCTGAAGTAATCAATCCTACTCATACACAATGGGAAAAAATAAAAGATTTAATATCACANNGACAAACTTAAAAGAAATTTAGAATCTATAAATAATAAATCTGAGACATTTATGATATATTATAAGCATTGTTATGATATAAATTACTGGTTATTTGATGAAGTGTCCAATAAACTTCGTATTAAAGAAGATAATCCCACTTTTTTTAACATTATTGATAGTATCCATAATGTATGGGATGATATAAACAATAATTTACAGGATAAGACTAAAATGTGTCAGCCTGATTCAACCTTGATGGACATACCTGTTTTAAAAGAATTCAAATATTTGTTTGATTATGCTGAAGATAGATATGTTCTTAGAGAAGAAGCTCTTAAGGATACCCCTAACTCATGTAAACAATATTTTAAATACATTAAACGTTTTATCCCGATATATTATACAAACAAAAGCTTTTGTTCTAATACTAATATTAATATCTGTAATAGATATCTTGGCATCTATGAATATTATGATCCAAAACATTTATCAAGATATATAAAATTGTCCAATCTTCTTGCTGGTTTAATTTGGTACCCCTGTTATAGAAATGTTTTACATATATTCTTAAGCGCGTTAAAACAACCTCAACGTTTAGAAGTAAAGACCAGAACACGACGAACTGTAGAAAAAAATGTGGAGACTCCTGCTGAAATAAATATGATCTCTCTTGCAGGTAAAACTATATTTAATATTATATATTCTTTTCCATATTATTATATAATGTCACCCTTTATTTTTATTCTGTTGCCGATTTTTATTTTATTCTTATTATATAAGGTAAATATATACCTTTTAAAAATATTCCTATATCAATTGAAAAATAGTAATTTATTATTAAAAATAATTAATCATAAAATAAAAACAACTTTTTATTTGTTCTATTACTATTTTTTTAATTCTTGTTTGTTTTTTTTATTAGTTCATCCCGCAGGGAAAAGCTATGTTATGCACACTAGCACGAATAAGGAAAAAAATTCGAAATAATATTTCTTATGAAGATGTTTCATTACTAAATGACAATTCTAAATCATTATTTAGGGTTAATTCGGAGGATAGTTCATATAATCTGCAATATCAATGTTCTTGCTCAGACAGGAAAAAATTACATTAATGCAGAAATTTAGCTCTTTTTCTTCCACATTATAATAAAAAAAATACGTCAATTTTTTATTCAATTATTTTCATAAATATATAAACGAATCTTTTTCTTATAATAATTGGATATATATTTTATAAACATAATGAACTGAAAGACACGCATATAGAAGAATAGTGAATGAGTAACCCAATACTCTCCCTAATAAATGTTTTCTATTTTAAATTAAAATATTATAAAGAAATTATTATTAGTTTTAAAGTATACCTAATTATATAAATAATGAATAATATAATAGTAAGAAAAAATAAAAATGTCAAAAGTTGGATGTATAATTATATAATCTATAATAGTTACAACTCTATTGTGAATGCTGTGATAGTATTTGTTAATTATTATAGACATTTGTGTACACAGACATATACGCGTATTACTGAAAGAATGATATATCGAAAAAGATATAAATAATAAAAATAGGGAAAAAAATCGAAGTATTATAAAAGGCTTGTTATACACATTTGTTCTAAGGTTGTAAGTATCTTAAAACTGAACTTGGGATAATGAGTGAAACAACTTTCAAAATTTCTGTGTTTATATAATTGATAAATTATTAAATACATAAATTTGAATAAGCTTCCTCTAGAAGAACTAAGCCAAATAATATATGTAAAGATTTATAATTCTGAAGGTGACATATTCATGTAAATGAATTGAATATTTTCCTTATTAATGAATATTTGATAAATCATATTATAAAATATTAACATATATAATATATTGACCATAGCAGAAATTTGCATAAATGTGTATAAGTAAACGCGATTTTATAATATTTATATGTCTTAAGTTATTCATGTATGATTAATATTATTCAAGTATGATTTATCTTAATATATTTAGAGAAACACACAAAATAGAAAAATTATAAGAGTTTCCCAATACTATCTCGTTTCAATAGTAAGAACAAATGAAGAAAATACAAAATATTATGATAAAATGTATGATGAAAGAAAATAATTTAATAATTATTTCTAACATCATTATCATACCTTTTAGAATAGATAAATAAATTTGTAAAATCACTATATACTAGAAAAAAAAAAAGAGGGGTATGACAATAACAAAATTATATTTCTCAATATTGTAAAAATTATATTATTATGCACAATATAAAAAGATGTTCACTTGATAATTTTTTGTAGATTTTAAAGTTTATCTAAAATAATCTATTTGTTATTCGTAATCAATAGTCATTATTTCACTTTGATGGAAACATAAGAATGTTCTTTTAATTTTTTTAAAAAATTTTATCAATTATCCGCTTATTTTTGTGAAGTTACACAGACTATGATTAAACACATAATTATTAGAACTTTCGTATAGTTTCTTTTAATAATATGGATTCGATATTATTAATATAGTTTTCTTTAGAATTATATTGATTATATATTATTTTTTAGCATCATATATTTACAGTTTATTGTTTTTATTATTGGAGTATATGCTTAAGCCCTATGTCTTTCTCTTTTCGTTTAAACATTTATATATATGGAAAATATTTTTTTCTTAATTTTTATTATATTTCTAATACTAATTGTAGTAATTTAATATTTATAAGCGTAATAATATATAAATTATTTCTAAATTCATTGATTTATATATATGAATTATTTAATACCATATAATCCTTCATATTTTTTTTTTATGCAAATAACTTTAACGCTATAATTATATATATACTGCTTTTCATATTTAACACATATGTTCTATGTGTAGTTGTAGTGCAGAATAAAAACATATTTAATTAGTATTATGATAATGTAATATTTATATACATACAAATGTTATATTCTTATTAAGCCTAATTAATTTTTTTAATGTTAGACAATCAATTTCTATACTTTTAATTTATTTGGATAGACTGTGTCAAATAATATAAAAATACAACAGAGTAATAGTATTATATACCATAAATAGTGAATTTTAGGCTTTCGTGCATTCATTTATTTTGTTCATTATTTTTTATTATAAAGAGATTTATTCATTATCTTTTGATATATACATATTCTCAGTATTTTTTTTTTTTTTGTGCCTAACGATTTTAATTATTTTATTATCTAATTTTTTTTTACTTATTATTTTAATTTGTATGTTGATTGTATGCGATTTCTTATAGTTACACAATAGACGCTGTCTTTCTGTTATTTTATATATGCACTAATTCAGATGTATTTGATCATAGTAACATAGTCTTTTATTAATATAATTTAATACTGTGCGGAAAATTATACTAAAAAAAAATTAATTTTACAATACGATTATTCTTACATTTATCTACCTAAAAGATTGTATATTAAATATTTAAAAAAAAAAAATTTCTCTTTTATTTTCTGAAAATAAAAAATATATATGCTCAATGATTGGTGCATAAATTTTAATAATACTTCTTTGAATTCCAGATAAATTTAATTGGATAAAAACACAATTATTTTTAATTATTCAATAATTGTTTAGCAAAAATACCAAAAGAAATTTATAACTTTACTATTATCAAAATGGCCATATAGAAATAATACAGTTGTATTAATTGAATGTGATATATATCTTTTAAAACTTTCCATCTTATATTTCAGTTTTACAATTTTTATGTCTTATTGAATAGTTCCCTATTTGCATTAATAAATATATTCCAAAATCAAAAAAAATGTAATAGAAAAACACTGTGTAGTACTAAATATCTTCATTATAAATTTATAATAAGCTTTAAAATCGGTGTAAGATAAATATTATTAAAATAATTTATCTTATATAAAATTTTTAAGTATATAATATTATGCGGTTAATTTATGTACACCTTTCTTTTCATATATTTTTATAAAATAAATTAATTGTCAGTTATTGTTGGACTGAGATTTATATACATAGATTTGTCCTGATAATTTAAATACATTTAATTATATTTAATTGATACATTCATTTAATTTTACATATATTAATATAATATAATATAATAATTGGTACTTAAGGAGTTTTGTTATTCATTATATAATAAGAAAAAAATTAATATGACATGTATTATATTATTTCTAAACAAATAAAGGATATATACAGTTTTAGAATTGACTATATGTTTTAAATATATGATTTATTTTTCATTACTTTGATTGATATGTTTTTAAATTTATATGCTATGGTGTGTATTGTGATGTATAAAAATAGGTTATTTATACGACACATTTGTTTTATAAAAACTAATTTTTTTTAGTATTTTTACTATGTTGAATTATCATATTCCTTTATAAAAAATACTCTATATAAATACAAAATTCACATAATGATATCAAACGCGCAGTCTAAAATAGATAAATAGAAAAATAATTATAATTATAATCATAAAAATTCTATATATTGATACGTTTATTTACACGCATTATAAACAGATATTATAACATAATAAAAATAACATTAGCACAAATGTGAATCCATTATTTTTCTTTATTTAAATACATGTAAAATAATGAAAAGATTTAATTTAGTTTCAATCAAGTTAACAATTTACGCATTTTGATAATCTATCTTTAAATGTGGATTAATTTATTTTGATAATAATATTAATGACAAATATAACATAGTCATATCCTAATTAAAAATATAATTTTCTATAGAATAATGCTTTTTTTTTTTTTTATAAATTTCTTTAAATCTACAACCTTCAAAAAAAAATAAAGAAGAAATAAGAAATAGTTATAAAAATTATCATAAGAATCACATTATATCATTTATTATTTATGTGTGATAAAAATATAATGGTCTTTTGATAACCAAATATATTATTTAACTAAAGATTAATATGTTAAAGGGAAATTCAATTTTTATACTTATTAGTAAAATTAAAAGTCATATTTTTATAGTTCTAATGTATCATTATTACAAATATAATGTAAAAATTTATTAAATCAAGATACATCTTTCTGACTAATTTACCACTAATAAAATTTTTTTTTAAAATGATCTCTCTTATTATTATAGTGATGTATTGTTTTCACATTATTTTAACTATATAATATATATATTTATTTCAATATTTAATAATAATTATGAAGTGTTGTCCCTTATATAGATAAAAAGAATTATTATTCTTTTTATATGTTCACATATATGCAATGATTTTATTATCTAATAGAAATTTTAAACATTTTAATATGAATACTTTATGTATTATAATTACCTACTTATATGTTTGCAGATGTTATATATTAACACATATTTTATTTCATGCGTAATAATATCAAATATAGGATGATTTTTTTAATATAACTAATTAAATATGCTATTATAAAATAATATATTGCTTGTTTATTTTTATATATATGCATAAATTCATATTACATTTTTCATTAATATTAAATGTTAGACGATGTAAAATTATTTTTGCAGACACTATAATATACTTATGCATAATTCATGTAAACATGGATAATTCATTTTAATAATTATTTATCATTTCTTATATAAAAATAATGAAATTGCTAATAGAAAAAACTAAATAAAACGCTAAAGTGTTAAAAATTGTTTTATGTTTACTTCTTATTCATATATTTTTTTTATGTAAATATTTTTTTCCTCATAAGAAAATATTTTTAATTATAAAAATATATACATAAACTTATACTACAAAATATTAAATATATTAATCACGAATGGTTCCATACACAGTTTTTGTTATTTCAATTTTCCATGGGCTTATTTGTTGAGTAGAATGATTCTATGATACTCAATCACTGAAAGGAAATAAATGTAACAATTTCTTCGATATATTCTTACATTTGTAAAAAAAGTATTTAAAAATACGAAATATTTCCTTTTTTTTTACTTTTTATTTTAGACAGATTTATTAGCAATACAAAAAAATTATGCATATTTCATTAAAAATATGTATTTCTTAAATATTGTTGTGCTATGAAAAAAAAGTATATGAAACTAATAAATGATATATCGAAAAGTTATAACATTTTAGCAAAATGATGTGACTATGTCGCTGTGTAATGATAAAATATATCATAATTGTCATTTTATCCTTATTATTTTTATGTATGCTCCTTTTTATTTTTATCACACCTGTTAACCGGATCATATGTCTTAGTTTAAGATATAATCAATAGTGACATGAAGAATGTTCATAATATTTTTCCTAATGGTGTACCTTTTTTTTATAACGTTCAAACATTATATAAAAACAACGTTTAATAAAACTACACACATGTGAAATAAAATAGAACATGACTAATTTTAGGAGCAATATAAATTTTTTACTTATTCCACCATTTTAAGCAAATATATGAAATAAGATAAAACTAAAATATTGTAAATAAATGATTTATGCATACACGTATTTTAACATAGTTTTCATAGTGGTTAAAAAGCAGAAATTCTTATGTATTTGTACAATTTATGATATCAATACTATAAGATAAAGGGGTAAGTAACATTAAGATAATTTGTTGTGCTCAAAAGTACAATGTTATTAAATATTTTTGCGATCTTTTAATGGGATACATATATAAGCGGTTATTAATAATCACATATATGTATATATTATTTACCTTAAATTATACCTACTATATTTGTGCATAAAATTAAATATTTAGTACATATATGAACATAAAGTTATATGAACTACATTATTTATTAAAGAAAAAAACTAAATGATTAGAAGTATTACTTATTCTATCGAATTGAAACATTATGTATTGAAGAGCTGTTAATATCACCTGATATAATTTTGGCATAATGTGTACATAAATTTGAAAAAATTAAATAGTGTTTCTATAAAAATGTTTTGTAAAATATAATGCATATCTAGGAGTCTAAGAATCAAAATTTAAATATAATTATAAATTATAAGGACAGTTATTATTATACAGAATATATGTGACAACTAAGAAGCATAATAACTGGAAAAACACAAAATATTCAGTGTGTTTAATATAAAATTGTTTAGAAAATAATATTTACATTATATAGTTACATAAAATTCCATATATTTATTTGTAAAAAATTTTTGAGGAATAAAAATATTATAATGTAACACTAGTATGACATAGGTGTTCAATGGTGATTACATCATAATTGTATAAAAAATAAGCTTTAAATTGTTTAAGAAATATCTAATTATATGACACTGCGATTCAGCCTTGTAAAAAGGTTACATGAATTTGCAAATGTACATTTATAATGAATATCATATGTATAAGCTAGATGATTCAAATATCTATAACTCAACATTTAACTATGGATAAACGTATAATAGTTAAGTAGTTAGAACTCATAATATTTTCATTTTACTAAATCAAAAATATTTTTGAATGATAATGTATTAGAACTATTTCTTTAAGAATATACCTCAAAATAATCAAAATAAGTTATTACATAATAATATTTTTAATGAAAATTTGTTATTCCTAAATTTGTAGTTTTTTCCATATATGTTATTTTTTTTGAACTATTTTTAATTATAATATACAACATTGTGTGTATTTTTTTTTTTTTTTTTAAGCCTCATATCTATTGTTTTACATAACACTAGTAGTTGTTTGATTGCCCCTATATATTTATATAAAAATAAATATATATATGTATTCTTTACAATCGTTTGAAACGTAAGTAATTTATACAATAAAATATATTAAACAAAATTAAGATAGAATTTATAAATTGCTCATATATATATATATATATATAATTTTTGTTAACATTATAAATAAATTTTACAAATTATATATTTTTATAATTTATTATTTCTATTTAATTCAATGTATTTTTTAAATAAAATTAAGAAAAAAATTTACGGGAAAAATACTTTACAAAAATGAATGACAAATCATATAATTACTAATCGACAGAATAAAAAATGCCTATGAATTATCTGCAGTAAGGTTTACATTATTTATTTAATTATTATAATTGTAATATCAGTATCAATAATAATATTTATATAGAGAAACTCTATCGATACATATATTAAATAATTCGAATAGAATTATTCAAAAAAATATGGAATTTACTTATTCCTTATCGCATATGTAATATGGTAAAATAGATATATGGAAACTATATATACTATCCAATAATTATATCATTAATATTTTAGGTTCCTTAATTATTCATCAATATATATTATTACAAATATAAGAATAATCTATGACTGAGAGCTAATATAAATTGTATGTTTAGAAGGAATTTAAAGAATTAGTAATTTTATGTTGATGTTTTATTTTTTTTTTTCAATTAACATTAATAGAATTTTCCAAAAATTGGTTAAAAAAAAAAAAATGGGATGTAACATAAAAGTTTAAAAAAAAATTAAGTCAACATTTTATATCCATATTTTAAAAAAATATAAAAACCCAATAATTATAATACAAAAAATAATATATTATTTTATATATAATTTTCTCATTAATACACATATTTATGCACATAATTTTATTCATATTATGCAAATAAAAATATATTTATTTTTAATTATACAAGTAAATTCTGTTGTTCAATTAGAGCAATAATTATTACATTATTTATTTTTATTATTTAAGTTTTAGTTTACTTGTTTTATAATTAGTAACAACTTGTTGTATTATAATAAATTCAATATTCTTTAATTACATAAAATAATTTTAATATATTTCTATTATTAAAAATTTTACAAAATAAAAATTGTATTAACAAATTTCTAAAATATTTTTTAAAAATTATTATAAATATATATATAGAAACAAATCTAAAATAGTCCCGTTGATTTATATCATAATAATTATCCTGGATAATAAACTAAATATAATATTGTTTACCATTTAATATATTATAAATAGTATTCTATATGACAGAAAAAAAAAGTAATTATTCCATTTTCTCAAAAGTTTTTATTTCTTGCCTTTTAGTACTTGTGAGTACCAAACTCAGATCCAAAATTATACATGACATTTAAGAATCCTTTTATACTATATAGAATTGTGCCATTATGATGAGTTTTTATTCTTCTCCATATATTTTCTTCTTATATAGAAAATCCCAAAGCAATACATATATATGTATATATACATGTGTGCGATTTACAAAATATCTATTATTTTAATTTTTAGTCATGTACCTTTGGTAAATCATGGAATAATTGGGTGAATCAGGCTAACTGTTTAAATTTCATGAGAACGAGCAGATTACTAATAGGTGAAACTTCATTAGAAAGAGCACGAGGAAGAGAATTCGCATACTTAAAAGATAGAATAAATGATTTATTGAATGAAGATGATGATGATGTTTTTGGAAAACGTTTAAATGATTTAGAACACGATGTTGTATTTAGAAAAAAATTTAACAAATTAATCTATGATGAAAGTTATCAAAAGAAACTCGATGCACTCAATGATATGAATGGCAATTTAGACTTATCATTTGACAATATAATAAACAGTCATGATCAAAATAATGAACTGAAAAAAAAAAAAAAATTAAAACGTAATAATTCATTAGACCTTGACAATTTCTATGATGAAGACTCTTTTGAATACAAAAATGATAATTTTCCTAATTTACATATGCAGCTAGAAACATATCATAAATCGAAAAAACCGAAAAAGACATTCCAATATGGAAAGAAAAACAAAAAATCAACTTCTTTAGGAAAAAATAAATTTGATGCTGTATTGGAACCTGATTCTCTAAAAGAGATAGTCATGAAAACATCTACTCGAGAAGAGCGGGCATCAGAAGGATTCATGGATACATTAAAAAGATTAGATAAAGAGTTTGAAGTAGAATTATTACGTGCAATAAAAAAAAAATCATTTTCTGATTATGAAGAGTGCAAATTTAAAACATACAAAGGAAAAAAAAAATATATTATGAGAATTCTTAGAATATACTTACCACCAACAGTACTAATGGCAATATTAATGATAATGATAATATTTCCTATATTTTTTAATGAATATATATTTGCATTTTTATCGTTAGTCTTCTTTGCATTAGCTACATATTATGAATACAAATTTACAAAAATGAATAGAATAAATGATTATACAAACGTATCAGCAAAAAAAATAAACTTCACAGAATAAGTAATATACTAATCATATTATATTAAGAGATGAATTAACGTTAATGTGGTTTTTTTTATATCTACAGAAAAATTTTGGTAATCCTAAAAATAGGATTATTTTTAAAAAAGCAGCAAAACAAAATATTTTTTATAAATCTTAAACAATTTTATATCAATTTTATAATTAATTTTTCATCCTTATTTTGCCAATAATATTAGAAAATATTATTAACATACAGTTTTATATATTTTTTTGCTACATATAATGATGGTTTTATGTATTTTTTAACTATATATTGATTAATAGATAATCATGTATAGTCGTATTACACAGTAGTATTATTATGAATGATAAGGATTATTTTTTAATATATAATATATAATTTTTTTTTATATCTCTATGTATAATGTTTGTTTGATAACGTACAGTTGTGTCATTTAATTCTAATTAGTATTTCTACGTTCGATAGTGTGTATCATCCTTTTTTTTTATTTTTTTTTTAAAATATAAAAACTTGATCATATTTTATATCCAATGATTATTAAAAAATAAATAGCTTTAAGAAGAATTATATGAGAAATTTTTATCCCTATTTTTCCTATCCCTAATATAACATAAGTTACACACTCAATATATGAGTAGCTAATATATGCGGTATCCTTCATCCTATATAGTTTGCATCATAAGAAATGTATAAGAAAAGTCCATGTTCGAAACACTTATATTTATTTTTTCATTATGTATACTTAAGGAATTTTTTTGTTATTTTTTATTCATGCAATCATTTAGGTTATAAGATATAATATCAGTACTACAGAATTAGCACGATTTAAAAAACGATATGTCACTCTTTTTCATACTACATTCAAAAAAAGGAGATAATACATTGTGGTATAGCATTAAATGCAATTTATGCCGAAAGCATTACGCTACATTATTTTTTTAGGAATTATAGTTAATGCATAATTAAAATATATATATTTTTTTTTTCAACGTAATATAGTGTACGTTTTATATAATATACATATACACACACGTTTTTTGAAAAGTATTTGGTCAAAACGAAATGTAAATTTTTTATTATTTTTCACTGTTGTCTATGACTACTAATAATTTGATGTATTAAAGAACAGCGAAAGTACAATAAACTCACACTTCATATATTTCAGTTATTCCATATTTTTTCGGTGTCTTATGCCTCCTAAAAGTTCAGTGCTCTTCTTGATAAGATGTATGTTTTAAGACAATCCTTTTGTATTATTTTTATTTTATACTAAATTGTTATATTGTGGTCCTAAAATTATTATCAAGAAAATATAAGGAAATTTCACCGAAATATCAGTATAATTTTCTGTTAAATATGTTGATGGCCTTTAATTCCGTCAATTATTTTTAATATATATTTTTTATTTTTTGTATTATTTTTCTTCTCTATTGTGTTTTTTAATGAGCATTTTACCAAAAATAACATATATATACTTTTTCTTCTTAGTTGACCAGTATATATCATAACATCTTGAATTTTAATAGCTCCATATGGTGTATATCTTATATTATTTCTTTTTTTATTGCTTTTCTTGTTAGCAATACTTTTAATAAATTATTCTTTCTTTATAGCTAAAATATGTCTTTACAAAAGTAATAGTTATACTACCCCAATATATGACACTTTTTGACGTTTTATAACTATTCATTTATACGTTAAGCCATATTATTCTTTTAATCTATTCTATTCTTTTTTTTCATTTATTTTTATATTTTAAAAATAATATTTTAAATATAAAATAAACACCCATCTGTGGCATCTCTATTAAGACAAACTATAAATTCATTTGTTACACATAAAGGTTTATATATCATTTGGCATATGTGTAACATTTTGTTAAAAGTTTTCCTAATTTTAATTGTGGTATGAGTGTAAAATATGATTAATCCTTATTATTAATATTACCTTGCTTGATCATGTGTTAAACTGATTTAATTATACTGATGTAACGAATATAGCTTGGAAACATAAATCAAATAGAATAAATAAACATCTCCGTATAGTATATGCTCACCAAAAGCTATGTAATATATTTATTGTTATGATATATTATGTGCATACTATTAATATCTGTATAAGCAAACTTCATTTTCTATTATTCTTTTTTTTTCTTTCGGATAATTGTATATTGCAAAAATTACATATATAGTCTGATAATCTTCAAATTTAGAAGTGAAACATAAGTATGTGTTTCTGCTTTATCTAATACTCCATACAAATATCTCATTTAACAGAATCATTTTATTTTTTTTATCATAACCAAATGAATAATGTATCATTCATGAGTATACTATATTTTTTGGTAATTTCTCGATTATGTACCCATGTTAAATTGATATCATCACTACATTTGTTCAATCATTTTACTCTATATAATTAATATGAGTTTTTTTTTTTGATTATCTTAAAACAGGATTACCCATTCTTAATAAATGAATCATCTAGAGATTTTGCTTTGAAAATATTTTTATAGTGTACATAGAGTGATGTGGTAAAAGTTGACAGTTAACATAGGTGCCATAATATATTTAATACACTATCTTATAGTAATGCATATATATATGACCTTTTGGCAACTTTTATCAAAATTTTCAGCAGCACATTTATACATCATTTCTACTTTTATATTAATCATCTTTGCATAAATTGACGAATATTTTTTCACATCGGAAGAATAGCTACATTCACTAATAGCAAAAATTGTTCACTTTTCGTAAATACAAATAATTCATTTTTATATCAATCATATGTTATTAATGTAAACGTAAAAAAGAAAAAATAAAAAACTTATGTTTGGAGTTAAGTTATAAAAAAAATCCATACCGTTTATTTAATTACTACCATTTTAGCATTTACGGTATATCGTGGAATTTTTTGTATATCACTAAGTTTTTATAATATTATATTAACATTTCATGTAGTAAATTTTTTTCTTTTAAAAGCATAATATGCTGTATATTTCTCTATTATTAAATCCCAAATGAAATGGATAACTTTATTTTTCATTATGAATTGTTTGCATCGATTAAGCGCTCATTCTCTTAAGTAACATTTATGTAAATATATATATATAATATTAATTCCTTCCATATTTGACTTCGATTTCGTAATTAACATTCATGTACTTTCGTAACAATCATTTCATAAAACAAAGCTATCCTATTCTTATATGTAATATTCTGCCATATTTTGTAATGTCACATTACGTAATTCAATTTTTATAAGTAAATATTACTATTATCTTTTTAGAACAACATTTTTACCATACATAATAATATTTAAATTTTAATAATCGTTTTTATTTAATTCATAAAACAGTATAAAATTCTACAAAAGCTCATACACCATATTTATAATATATAAATATTCATAAAAAGAAATATATTTTGTAATATACATATATTGCCATGGTTCATAAGTTTATCATCATTAATATGCTATCTCATTAATAAATTACCAACAGTTCATATTTTTAAATATTATTTTTTTATTGCAGTTAAATATCTATATCTATACTTATTCTTCTGCTATATTTTTTTTTCTCCTTATATGTTACTAATACTTTTCTAATATTTTCTTTACGCAAAGCGTAATATAATGTCATATAATTAATTATTGATATCTTTTTACAATAAAAAATTCAAGTTTTATACGTAAAAATGATTTACATTAAACTACTAAAAATATATTATGATCATTTTTTTTAAATAAAATTTAGAGTCATATAAAAATTGATCCATATTTTTTTTTTAAAATAATTGCACCCATAATTGATAATAGAATTTAATAAAGAAACGAATCAATAAAAAATTGCCATTTTATACTAATATTTGTTCTTTCGGCAGTAATATTATTTAAAAAAAAATTTAGTAACACTCCAAAAAAATCCCCTTTTATCTTATTTTTTTTATTCTTAATGTTGGGTGCATTATTATTATGAAAAAAATTAAAATAAAACAAGAAAAATATCAACTATTCACTAAATGTTGTCGAAGCCGAAACAAAAAAGAAGAAATTATTGTCATTTTTTAAGAACGTTTAGATTTTTATGTAAAAAAAAAATATATATAATATATATTTATTTTAAATTCATTGCAATAACATATTTTGTAACCAACACTTTTCTGAAAATGGCCTAAAACCAGCATAAAAAAGACGATGAAAAAAGAAAAATGGTTTTGAAAAAAGAGAGTTGAAATTAAAATGTAATAACATTTTTTTCTCCAATTATTAAATTTTGATATTTTAATTTGTTTTCCTTTATATATTATAATCATAAATCCGTTCAATGTGATATATTTGTTTAGGATATTAATAAAAAAATATATTAACATATTAACGATTCTCTAATTTGTTCTACTATTAAGTAATTTTTATTATTTAATAAATGATTCACCTCAAAGTTGTAAATATACTACATTGAGTAAACAAACCAATAAATTAAGAAAAAAGTATATTTATATAGATTATCCTATAATACATTACGACTCGCACATATATATGTAGAATAATTTTAGAATAAAAAAATAGTAAATATTGATTTTTTATTTTACATGTATACTACTTTTTTTTTGTAATATTTGAATTTGACAATAAAACAAATTCAATTTTTCGTTCTCATGTTCATCTATATGGAATTATTATTTTTTTATAATATATATACATAAATATTCTAAAATAATTATTACTCTTTTTTAATCTCAAACTTTAATTGTTTTTTATTTATATTTTATAAAAATATGCGAAATAAATTTCACAAAATTTTCTAAGAATCAATAATAAAACGTATTCGCATTAGGAGAGATTTCATGTTTGTCTAATTGAGATGATTTATTATATTCATATATATACTAATATTAGCTTAAATATTATTATGTATTATTAAATCTAATATATTTTTATATATGCAAATTTAATCTATAAAAAAGAATAGTCGTATACCTTCATGGGTGATAGACTTATATGCATTTTTATTGGTTTATGACGCATTATACCCCTAGTAATATAGGCGTTCCTTAATTTTTCAATAATTATCCCATAATATGCTAAAATTTGGGGAATATGCATATTCATGCAGATAAATAATTTTCATTTTCTTCACAATTTATAGTAATTTTAAACGATAGTTATATTGTGAAATTTTATAGAATAATTCAATTATGTCTATCCTAATATAAGTAATGTACACAAGAAAACTAATAATAAATTTATTCCTTATATGTATCATAACTTATGAAATAGTTATTTAAGAATTTAAAAAAAAAATAAAAAACGTAAAAAATACCATTAAGTATAGTCTTACACCTGAAATAAGAAAAAATCAAATGCATCTGAAAAAAAAATTGCCTGTGCAATTTCTATGGATTAAGAAAACATAAAATAATACGTGTTTAATCAGGAATAAAGTTACTTAAATATTTCCTAAAATTCTTTGTAAGGGCATTTTTAGATTTAACAGTAAAAATCATAAGTTATATACATAAATGCAGTATATTAAAAATTAGACTAATAAGAATAATATTATGTGAAATAAATGTATAATTTTTTAAAATATATCTTTGTTTTATATAATATATCATTTTATAGAAAAATATTCAAAAAATTATCCTCATGATTTAGTCTCAAATCATAAATGCTTCAGTATAGTCCAGAGTAATATTTTATTTTGAAATTTATCTCAGTTGTGTGTATGCATATACAGTTTGCTGCCCATAATTATTTTTTTTCTTATTAACATTTATTTTTCTGAAAAATTACACATAGTTACAACCACAATTGTTAAATGTGGCCAATGTTATGTATTCTTTTAAGTGGTCAATTGAAATATTTATAGAAATTATGTGTATTGCAATTTTATTGTTATATTTACATAATTTTGATGCTTTTTATAAGCTATATCTTACATAATTTCTCCATAAATTTTATTAATAGAAAAAAATTATATCTGACAATTTTTCCAGTGGTCTTCTTTTTTCATTAAAAATTGTTATCAAAAAATGTTTCTATTGTAATAATTATTAAGCCTTAATAATTTATTCTTGAACTCTTCAATTGTATTGTATTCACAAATTTATACATGAATAATATTAAAATAAAATATAATAGCTTTTTATATCAATATTTCAATCCATAATACACAAAATTTTTATTGTAATTATTGTTATTTTAAGTTGTTTCCTTTTTATATACATTAAAGTGCTCCATATGTTATATGACCATACTGTAAAATAATTATTCCACATTAACATAGTTAATTTTAATGTGTCTAAATAAACATTTCTTATTTATTTAACATTTATATTGTACAAATAATATTTGTTGTTCTGTAAATACAGTATAACGTTTATTTATTACACTACGATATAGTATTAATACATTATGGTGACCAATAATTAAGTGTGTCAAAAATAAAATGAAGAAAATCATGTTACAGTGCCCCTATTTATAAGGGATCATATGCTGTATAGTATAAAATCATATGCATGAAAAACATGTACATAATGACGAGAAAACGTGATTGTAATAGTGAAAAATCTATAAGCCTATATAACCAGAGTATCATAAAGCATGTTTCGATTAACCTTAGTGTTTTCTACTTTTTGTCATTAAAAATTAATACAATATTTTTTTTTCTGATTGTTAATTTTAATTTTTATACATATATAACATAAAATGCTTAAACACCTCATTATAAACCTTACCATTACTATATTATTATAAATTCCTTATTGTTATGTGTTATATGAACTTTTCATACTTTTGATAATTAAGGCATAATTTTTTTTTTCATTCATACGGAGAAACTAATCAATTCTTCGATCAAAGAAGATTAATTCTACCGTTTACAAATCCATAAAAAAGATATAAATATATAAATAATGATATTACTGTAATAATTAAATCTCATAATATAAGAACTATTTACAATAAATTCAAAAATTTAATCCCAATAATTTTTCTTATTAGGATTTTACTAATTTAAGACTAAGAAACCTCTACTATAACTCCCACGTTATTATAATTGCCTGATTTGTAAAAAATGATGCTCGAAAAAAAAATTACATTCTAAAATTATACAAAATTACATATTATTATATTCTTCTTTCTAAGTATCATAACACACAAAAATTGAAAAATAATTTGCTCTTTTAAAAACCAAATAAATATATTCCATAAAATAAGAACATTTCCATTGTAGTTCTTCCATAATGTAGAAGCAAAGAAGCCTAAACACAAACCATATGGACTCAATTTTTCTTAACAAATATAAAATCATTACATGTGTAGTTATTACACTGCGCCTTTTTTTTGTGAACTATGGGAAGTAAGGAACATATGTTTGCGATCAATATATTATATTAAAAAAAAATGTCTTAATAATATAAACTATATAGGGAATGATTCTTTTTTTCTATATATATTTTTGGCCACTCAGTAACTCTATTATATTTTGGGATAAATAGGATGAATTTTTTATCTAAATAGCTAAATAATATAAATAATTAAAATGTACGTAATAAACTTATTTACCGTAATATAGGGCATGAAGGAAGCTAATTATATTTTTTATTATCTCAATATGTTGTAAATCTTGTCAAAAAGTATATTAAAAAAATTTGAAAAGGTAGCGCAATTTTTCACATAAACTAAGGAAGTCTTCCATTATTTCAAATGAAACACTTCCTTAACATTTTTGATTAATTCTATAATGCGTTACATCTTACAACATAAATCTTTAATAAGATAGAATTTTTATTAATTAAAAAAAAAAATTTTTAAAAAAAACATTTAAATAAAATGATGTTTACAATTAACAGGGTACAAGGTTTCATCTAATTTGACTTTAAGTATGCTCATTGACCTAATAAATAAACAAATGTAAACCTTAAATTATTATTTCTATTTTTTCAAAAATGTTTTAAATATCGCAGTATTTATCATAATGGACATGCTCTTTGTTTTAAATGTTAAATGTAATCTTATAAAACAAAATATATACATATATTTACTCATCATATAAGAGCGCTTATTGTAAACATAAATATTACATGTGTGTAATTAAGCTAAAAATAAATGTATAGTATTAATTAATAGATTGTTCCATTTTAATAACTTGTAAAAACCAATTCACAATTTCAGAAAAAAAATACATAAATCTATATGTTTAGATTACATTTTTTCCTGTGCATTATATATAAAGTAAATGTAACATGTTCACTGTTTTACAATTGTGAAAAAAAATAATCACTAGATGATGTGAATTATGAAACCCATTTTTTTCTTCAAATATCTAAAATAAATATTCCACATATTAACTAAGCAAAAGAGAGAAAACATTATATTAAAGCATTGCTTTCTTCTAATAATGTATTAAAACAAAATCGTCTAATTTAAATTCTAAATAAATAACATTCTCCATAAATTGAAGTACATATTATTACTTTATACATTATGGTATCATTTATTTATGGATGTGATGAAATGATACTTATA
>NW_021629036.1:0-10807 GCF_002157705.1 Plasmodium gonderi
TGAATACTGTAGAAAGTATGTATATATTATTATTTTATGGCGATAGTAATATTAAAATGAGTTATAATTATTTCTTGAATAGAATAATTATGAAAAAAAAATAAAAATAAATGTATACTTAAGAATATTGTTACCACATCATTACTATAATGGTTAATGCATAGTATAACTAAAAAAGTAGAAATATTAAGAAAAGAGATTATCCCTTTTTTTCCCATCATGAAAAATCTCTTTATTGTTATTATTTATTTATTAATAAAAATGTTAATTATATATTATTTGAGTAAATTTAATTAGATTAAATATATTATAATATAAATATAACTTATATTAAAAGTAATTAAGAAAAATATACTATATCCAAATTATGGATAAATGTAAAATACAATTATGTATATAACCTATTAAGGATGTTCTATTATTATTTTGTCAAGAAATTCAATTAGAATCTATATCAGTTATTATAAAAAATATGTAAAATAATCATACATAATTATCAAGTTTTTTTTTGTTATTATTTTGATTATACGAGCTATTCTATTAATGATGATATGCAATATATATTAAAGATATGTAAAGTATTCATTTTTATTTTTATAGAGGATAACTATACAATTTTATACATTCATAAAAATGAATCCCAAATGATGTAACTTATATTGGGGAACAAATAATAATTATTTAAAAATAAATATATAATTATAATATATATAGTTTACATTATATATATAATCTATGCAAAAGGATTCATTCAATATGCTTAATATTTATTGTTTATTTTTATTCGACACACTGGAGAAAATTATATCATAACAAATACATAAAATATTCAAATACAAATAGAATTTATTCATGTATAAAGATAATACCATATGTACAATGAGAAATTCAAAAATAATTTATTTTTTTTATTTGGAAATGTATATTACTACTATTTGTCAAACTATTACAAATAGATAAACAGAATATTTTATATCTATCTTTCATAAAATTAAATCAATAAGTTAATATTTAAAATAAAAGGAACATATAAATAAATTCATTATTCTACTTTCTATTTATATTTAACACAACCAATGCTTTATAGAGTGTTAAATAATTACAGATGATAATAAGTACACCTATTTATAATATATAAAATCTAATAACTATTATATGACGTATATTGTAATTTTCCATTTATAGAAAGTGTGCATTTTACAATCATTAAAAAGTATGTATTGAATTTTATCATAAAATGAATTATTCAAAAAAAAAAATATTTATTAAGATAAATATGCAGTAAAAAGAAGAAAACGAAATAACAATGTATTTCAATAATTTTAATATAAAAGAAAATCATTTACATAATATTTTTTTTTTTCTGTTCTAGTATAAATAATATTTATAAAAAATTTTCTATATCCTCCTAAACATTTCCAAGCGAGTAAAAAATTATATCACATATTTAAAAATATTAATATTTAAATGAAAAAAAATATAAAATAATATGAAAACAATTATAATTAAAATGATAATTACTAAAGAAAAATATATATGTATATTACCAATTTATGTAAATTGATTATTTATATAATAACTAAAATATTTTTTAAAATATCTCCTGAAATATTTTGAATATTTTATGTTTATTTCATATTATTTCTAATCAAATGGTTACATTTTTTATTAAATTACCAACAGTTTCATAATATATGTAATTTTTTTATAAAATAAATTAGCAAAATTAACAGAAATATTATATTAATAATTGTATTATCTTGTATATTAATACAATTTCGGGTTGTTTGCTTACCATTCTTTTATTTTATAATCCCTTTTTAAATTTGTATTCAAAATACGTATACATCATTTTTCTATTTATACATTATATCATATGATATATTAATATTCAAGTGGAGGATGACTTTTAAAAGTATTATATTTTTTCATTTTTATTATAGACATATATAATTAATATAATGTGTTCTTGAATGTAATTATCATTATTATTTTCTTAAATCATGCTTTTTATATGAATCTATCACAAACAATTAATGTTTTTGCTACAAATATTTCAATTATTAGAGTAATACTAATTAAATTAATACGCTTATATCAATATTTGTGTATATGTAAACTACCTTTTATTTAGGAATTTATATGAAATAATCTATATATTCCTGTGAAATTAAAATTGAATAAATTTTCATATAATATTGTGAAGGCATGTAAATTTTAAATATATATATTATAAATTCATTCTTCCATTTTTTGTATCTCTCACTAGTATTTTTTCAATTAATGTCTACATTTAATGATTTTATTTGAGAATTACTAAATTTCATAATTATTAATACTAACCCAGATTAACATATATTTATATCAATTTACGCGTGATATATCAAGAGTGATTATGTATGAAAAATTATGTCGTAATGTAATTCTATATTATTCTGCTTAAATGTCGAAAAGGTGTCTATCTAAATAATATATTTTAATAGTTTTTTAATAGAAAAAAATAATCTTAATTTGAATTTATTGGTGACCTCGAATAAAAATATATATATATATATATATTGACGCTACATTGTTTTATAATCACACATATAGAATTATGAGAAAAATAAAAAACAAAAGAAGGATACAATATTTATTAAAAATTCTAATTCAGTTGTTCTTAAAAACATATATTATCTCTATTAAATTTATGTTTATATATATTTGAAATGAGACTTCACGAAACATCGTTTTTACTCTTTCATTATTAAATATGTGTGTACTAAAGCAGAATTATTCATACCTCAGAGTATAATGAGATTACATAAAATTAAAACACTATACCAATGTACCTTTTCATAAAGTATTATACGTATCATTCAATAAATATTCTAAAATTAAAAAAAATTCCATCAATGAACCAATTTTACTAAGGTGTTATCTATGAAAACAAATATTAGTTTTTATAATTAATTTTTATTGTATGTAATACATTCATTAATTTATAATAAAAAAACTAATATTACATACATTTGTAAATATAAATAACAATATTAATTATTTTAATTTATTAAAAGTCATTTTTATAAATATGACATTACACAATTGTACCCATTTGGAAATTCACATATATAAAAAATTTTGAACATAATAAATTATGCCAAAATATAATTATTCACAAATGTACAACAAATAATATATAAAAAATAAAATATTTCAATAAACAAATATTTTGCATTATGATTTGGTAAAAAAAGGGGTGATCACCTACATTAAATTCTTGACAAATATTGCTACAAAGGCTTCTATATAATTACATTATAGTATTTATATCAGGAACTAGTCATGTAATAAAAATTAATCCGTGAAATATAAGATGAGAAAAATAAAATAACGAAAATATGAATTCATGAACATATTTGTATTAATTACACTTATATTATTATACGTTTGACTTGCAGGCTAGTGTACTATAAACCAAAAAAATCAAATAATTTTCTTAAAATAACAAATGATTTTAATATAGAATTATTCATAGAACAACATATGGAAATAATACAAAAGAAGCGTTTTCATATAAGTGTTTGTTAGTTTTGTTGTTGTACAAAGTGTTTTACACATATTTCATGTATACACTTTTTTTCACTAAGATTACTCCCAATTTTGTTATACTATTTTATCAATTTTAATGTGTTACTTTTTTATATTTTATGGTACTACTTTTAGGGAGTCCATATTTTAAATATATTTTATTATAATATATCATTTTATTGTAAATATTATTAAAAATTGTATTATATTGTTAAAAGAAACAGCTATTCTGAAATATAGAGCTTACATTTATTTATTACCCATAAGTTAATGCATTTAAATATTACGAAACATAGAATAACAATTGATGCTCATCTTTGAAATTTTTCATATTATCATATTCTGACATGTACTCAGCAAATTCGTTTTGCTCTTCTTTCTGTTTGTGTTCTATTTTTCTCTTCTTTAAAAATGTATCACGTAAATGACGTTTAAATGGTGTAACCTATTAAGAAAATAAAAAGTGCCAATATAGATAGTATATATTTTTACATATTAGCTTGAAAAAAAAGTCAATTGTACTCGATTCTAAAAGGTATTTTATTTTTTAAATTGAATCTATGTTTACTTTATGTAAAACAAAAAAAATGAAGAGTAATCCAAATATTAATATAGTGGCGATTATACTCTTACGAACTAAAGAATTTCCACTTTCTGGAAGAATTCTTTCTTGCAATACGATATTAGCGGGAGTTTCCTCCTGTAGTGAATTATACACGGGTGTTCCTATGCCTTCATCACATTCAAACATAGGTAACCTCTCAATCCTAGTAGCCTGATAATATTCATTTAATTCTTTGCATAAATTATCATGGTAGATCGTATCGCATTTTGTTCTAATATTGTATAAATCAATAACTTCATTAAGACATTTCGATAATCCATAAGAGCAGAATATGTTATATATAGGAGCACTAGTTGTGCTAACAGCACAATTCAATAAATAGTAAAGCAACAACCTTACTTTTTTTATTTCTTCTAAATCTTTAATATTAAATTTGCAAGGGAAAATACCATCTAAGTATAGCCTTCCTTTTAGATCAAATAGTTTCATTAGTTCTGTATCATCAAGTTCATAGTTTATTATTTGATCGTAAAACCAATATTTGAAATATATACAATATTTAGGTGATTCTATTTCTTCTATTGTAAATATATTTTGAGATGGTGAGAATTTTGTTTTAATAGCATAAATTTTGTAATATGTGTCACTAACTTTATTACTAATACTTTCTGAATTTTCCACTGGAGAGCAGAAATGCAACGTACCCACATCATTATAACATCCTTTCTCAAATTTTTTATAAAACTTCTTTAGATCTATATTTTCCATTAATTCGTACTAAATATAGAATAAAATATTAAAAGTATATTTATAAAAATATATAGTTTAAAAAAAAAAAAAAAAAAAACTATATTTTATTGTGCTATTAATATGTAAAAAAATTAAAAAATAGTCTTATTATAATAAAAATTTGGGTAAATTTATATATCATATCAATGATTTAAATGTAGCGGAGCTTTTGCATTCTAAATCACCCATTATTTATTTAAATATATATCCTTGTAAATGAATATATATATTTATATATAAAAAGAGAACATTATAATTTAGATATTATGTATAATTTTTTTATATTATAGTAGTATACTAAGAAAAAAGTTTTTAAATAAATTGTTATCCTTTTATAATTTACTATTGTTATAAGACAGTGGTATAAATTATTTATATATTCTTAAAAAAGTTAATGATAAAAAGTACATTAGAAATATTATATCATATATATTATGATATTATATCGAAAAATATATTTAAAAAAAATTTACAAACACGAACAATTACTACTACATAATAATCAGAATTAATATATATAATGTACAATTTTCATTGTAACAGGCTTCAAAGTATAGTGTTATAAAATTCATTTTTTACATATGTTTTCTTTAAGATTCTGGTCTAGATCAAAACTTTCTAATTTAAACTTTGTTTATAGTTCAATAATCCCATGTTAATGGATTATAACAATTGCTCTGTATGTTTTTACTAGTATTTGTTCATTGAAGAAATGACTTATTCAATTTGTACCTATTTTATTTAAGACTAAAGAATTAAATTCATAAATGACTATGCGTCGTAGGAAATTTAATGTGAGTATACAATTCAATATAATTAAATATTATAAGTGTACATATATAAATATATATTTTTATTATTAACATATATCCACAGATTACCTTATGATATATACATATTAACAGGATCTTAGGTAACAAGAATTAATTATGTATATAAATATAGGATCAGTGCTATAATAAAAAATTATATATGTTATACTTATTCAATTTCATAATTAAATTGTATTTTTTTTTGTGAATTCATATATTAAGTGGAATGATTAATAAAACTATATACTAAAACGTGAAAAACCTGAATTTTTAGATATAATGGATTTATTGCCGTTTTAATATGTAGTTATTCATGGTAAAATTTACTTCACTACTATTGGCATATTAATTTATTCTATGTATTAAGTAAATTAAATTAATAATCCTCAATATAGTATATAATATGATTCCGAATATTAAATAATCAGTTTCTTAAATATATAATACACTACACAAAAATATAAAAATGAATTTATAAATTTATTAATTAATATTTCTTTAAATAACATAATGAATATATTGTTTGTAATTCCTATTCTTTGTTTTGATTAATTTTCATATTAAAATGCAGTGTATGTAAACTATTAATATATGTATCAATTATGTCATCTTGTTAACAGTTTATACTGTGAGATATGTCCTAGCTTGTAAATAAAAAATACTTTTATAAATAGGAATTACAAAATTTTTTAATTTAAAAAAAGACATACAATTTTGTTAAAATTATTATAAAATATTGGTAGAATTCTCTATATACATAGTAATAAATAGAAGTAAAAGTTTTTTAAAATTAATTTCTCAACAAGAAAGGGAACGATATATTTACAGTTACAAAAAAGGTTTTAAGTATCATTCCATTGTGTGATTTATTATTATACTATTGTGACTATTTATAAAAAAAATAATAATAATAACAAATTATATGTTAATTTAATATCTTTTTTATAATTTTTGCTACTCCTAATAGATAACACTAAATGTTTTATTAAGGAATCAAATTAAAATGATAATGCATATGAACATATTATACAATTAAATAATAAGTTTTCATTTATTATTTGTAACAATTATAATGTTTATAAAGCAGTTATAAATCAATTATGTATAATATATTTTTATTATTAACTTAAATATTTAAAATGAAATTTCAGTTTATGTGTCCAGTTTATGACTCAGAATTATGGGAAAATGATTAGGATTGTCCTTTTCATTTTAAAGTTTATATTGCAATGTTACTCGTCTAATTTATTTTATATATTTCATGGATATGAATGACTATATTTTTACATATTATAATTCATGCTTATGTTCATAGTGTTTTTTTTAATATTTATATAATTATTTTCATTTTTTTTTTTTTTTACTTAATCAACTTTATTTGCCAATTTGCTGTTTTTATGTTCTATGAAGTTTCTATTATATTCATATAACATTTGAATCAAATCATAATCATATTTTTATGTCCTAAAACTATTAAGGTAATTGTATTAATCTTTGCCATATGACCTTATAATTTTTATGAATTATCTATTTTTCTTTTGGCGTGCATAAAATAATAAACATCCTTTTGTGTATATGCATATTGCTTATTGACGGTTATATTATATATATCAAATATATAAATAAAAAACAAAAAATACTTGTTTATTATATACCATACTCTCTCACAGGTTATATCTCTATTATGCTATTATTCTTTATAAAATATAACATAATGATTAAAAGTAAATATAATAATATATTCATAAAATTAATTTTTTCCAATATTTCAATTTGTCATTTATTATTATATATCCTTTACAATGATATTATCTTATTTTATATATATATATAATTATTTTAAAAAGCATATTCCTTCAATTTAATATAATTACATTTTTTTACTTACATAACTATGATGTTCATTTAACATGTGTACATAAGATTCTTTGTTCTCTTATTCTATTTGATTTTTTTCAGAATATAATTTTGCATTAATTTTTAATAAATTATCGCATTACTTTTAATAATAAGAGTTATCATATATATAATATTATAGTTTTTATTCATGTAAATGTTGAGGATCATATTTCTTCCTATATTATTCAATATTAATATAAATTCCACATAATTTTTTATAAGGATTGTTGTATTTGCGGTGAAGAATTATATAATAATTATTTTTACATGTTAATCTTAAACATTGCATTGTTTCATACAATGGCATATTGCGCTGAAAATATATGTAAGCTCAGGTTTAATATTTATATTAAACAAGAGAATTTGAAATTAAAAGAATAATATAAGTGGTTAAAGTGCTAATTAAGTTTCAGTAGATACATGGATAATTATCAATTTATAATGATGATGAAGTGTAATTTATGTAAAACTATTTCTTATATTATGTATAACTAAAATATACTTTTAGATAATAACTTTATTATAAGCTTTTATCTCCTTAATTATAGAAAGAAATATCATATATAAATATACGAATCACATAATAATAATACTATTATTGTTAACTAAAGTGATTTTATTATTTAAAATATAACTGAATAGCTTTAAAAAATAATTCTTATACCTTGATGAAAGCTCTTCATGTTATTAACCTTACAGGATATAATAAATAACAAAGAGAATGATTATAATAAAAAAGATTATTCTACAGAATTTGAAGATACATTAAATAGCCTAGAATTTTTGTACTATAAAAGTTTAGCTCTGGAGTTTTATATATAAACTAAATAAAAATCCACGTAATCATTCTATTCACCAAAAATGGTACTTAATTATTGTGGAGACTCTGTTGATGCTTTGTTATAATAAATTGGAATATATAATTATGAGAAATAAATATACACATTAAGCTTTGTTTAAAATGTATTTTTATATAATATTAATAATGTACATCTAGTATACTTATATGTTGTAATATTTTTTATATATTATATTTTCACCTTCATGATCTTGAATAAATTCACAAAATAAAAAAAATAAGAATATAAACAGAATTTCTTTATATAAAGATGCGACGAAATGATCACCTATGATCAATTTCATACACATCATGAATGGTAATTCAAGTTTTGAATATAAGTTAGGATACAGTATTCCAACATATTATTAATTCATGTATAATATGAATGGAGATAGAAGTAATATAATTAACACAAAGATATGTATTAAACAGTACATCATGCAAAATGAATATATTTGTAATAGTTTTTTTTTAAAAATACATATAACTACACATTTTTTTATAGAAACATATTGACCTAGACATGTACCACATAAAAGAATTAAATTTACGGAAATGTCATGTATTTTTTTGGTATTATTATCTGATTTTGACAGACAAGAATAATCCATTTAACATTAATTAACAGTAGAAACAATAAATATGTTTAAATAAAATGACAATATATTACTAAAACAAAGTATCTTTTAAAAAAAACATATGATTCATTAATAATTTTATTCTTTAATTTATTATTATTGTCTAAGTGGCTACAATATCAAATAAGGCTACGAAATTCATGTAAAAATATATATGGACAGTAAATAAAAATATATGTATTAAAACATTCGATTCATTAAATCAAATATATAAGCATAAAATTAAAAAATAATGATATATAGATATATATATTTTAGGATTTTTTCATATTTTTAACTCAAATATTTCCATATTGTTACATGAATAACCCGCGTATACAATATAGACTATTCTATAATAAATAAGCTCATATTTAATTGTATATATGATAAATTGAACAACAAAAAATGAATTTCTTATAGTAATCCTCAATTTCATGTTAAATGAATAAATTATATTAATATAATTATATTCAATTTATTTTCTTTTTAACGCATATTTAAGCTATAAATAAAAAAGTTCTATCATATTACCACTAGTTTTACATTTAACTATTTTAGTGTCATTTACTTACGTAACTTATTCTATCAAAAAATAATGTTTAATCAAAAAACTAAATTAAATTTCTTGAAATTTTCAATTTTTAATTTTAATTATAGTTTTAACAATTACTCATTAATAGGAAATTTGTGTAATTCAGAATATAAGAATTTATCTAACGAATCGTTTGCTTCTCTTACATATTTCTAAAAGGATCAACATAATAAATTTATATATTAATCTAGTTAGTCTTCATTATAATTAGAATAATTGATATCACATATTATTCTATAAAATTATGTATTACAACATTAATATATAATGTAGTAATTCTTTTGACTAAGGTTTTTATATAATGATACATTTTGAGGTAAAGGTTTATATGGTAATTCTTCATTATAATTTTGAATAATTTTTTCCTTTTTATTGCATCTGTGTAAGAACGGTCCCAATGCATAAATCTAGTTAATGTATTAAATAAAATATTTATATGTGTCTATGTACATTATATAATTGTGAACTGCTTTACTTAACGTAAGTAGTTAATTCAATGTATTAAAATTATTCATAAAAACTATAGGTACCTGATAAAATATAAATATAAGGATAATTGTTACAGATAATGAGACGCACAATGGTAGAACGATTTCTTTAAATGAAATATTTTTCATCATACTTAAGAATAATTTCATGACAAATGTAACTATACTGCTAGTCAGTCGTACAGAGTTCAATGTAATTTTTCCAATTTTCTGTGTTTCTTCTATATATGTCAATATTTTTTTAACGCTTTCCTTGTGTTCTGAAACATTTATCCCACATAAGGTAGTTGTATCATCTTTACTTAACATTTCTTTTAAGACATTTATATAACAGCTATAAGTGTAGATATCTAATAAATTCGGGAATTTTTTTGGTGATGTATTTGATACTCCATTAGCTGATAACACATTCTGTTCTTTACATTTTTTAAATTTGTTAAGAAATTCTGAATGTTCACTATTTTTAAAAACACAACACTCAGACAGAGTATTATCTGTAGAATCAAGATTATTTAAGCACGTACAAATATTTTTAATACTATAAGACAGTGAAATATACTTTTCGATTGTTCCAACAACTTTTTCGCAAAGCTCCTTATTGGGCATTGCGTTATATTCCTTTTTAAATTAC
>NW_021629036.1:11119-17372 GCF_002157705.1 Plasmodium gonderi
TAAGAAAAATAAAATATATTGCACAAAAAAAATAACTACAACGTAGAATCTTTCCATTATGAACATTTTCATTTAATCCTTATACAAAATTATTGTATAGAATAAATATATTTTTTTAATTTTTTAACAATATGTCACAAATTAAATGTGCAGTCTGTTATTATGTATCTTTTTTTTTTTTTTTTTTTAAATACTGATTTATTTAATTATATAGATATTTTTTAACAAAAAACGTTATACATCTATCTATCATTGTAGAATACTTTAATATATACTAAGCATATTTATTTCTGTATATTTTTATAAATAATATTTAAAACGGTATGTTAATTAATATATAACAAATAAAGTAACACTTAAAAAATTTTCTTTTTGTGCACTTTTGTTTTATTTTAAAAGATTTCTCTTATATAATCATTTTTATATTTGTGAGAAATATAGTTAGCTGCATGTGTAGTTTTATGGAATTCTACTATTAAATGTTAAAAAAAAAAAAATTCGAAAAAAACAGTTTATTATTTTGTGTGAACATAGTTAATTTTTTTAAAATTTGAAAATAATTGCTTGTATTAACATTTATTATATCTTACGTTAATCAATATGTTTTTTGTGTAAAATTTTTTTTCCCTTGCTATGCTATATTTTCTTATTTTATGTGCGAATAAATACAATTTAATATGACAATTCAGGGTATGTTACGTTGCTGTAATAAGCGATAGGTAAAGAGAATCAGGATCGGCAATTTTTATAAGTTTTTAAATATTTTTCATTTACTAGTAATAGAATTTTATGATTTATTTTTTTTTTTTCATTAGGCATAGACAAAATAATAAATAATTGATCTCTTAATTGTCTTTTATTTTTGAATAAATTGCTTGACATATAAGTTAGAAAATTCTGCTCGTCTCAATTGCCGTATAACTTTATGAAGAGCCATAATTTTATAAAATAGATATTTCATCATGCATATAAAACAGCCGTTAATATTAAACCTATCTGATATTTACCATATTTTGATAAACGCATTAAATTACACATTTTTTTATTATGGAATTAATAGTTGCAACACTCTAAAAAAATATATCAAATTCCTTCTAACAAGCTGTGTATAACTAATTAGACCGTGCAACATATGAAACTGAATAGACTCATCTGTTAATATTACGTAGATAGTGAATTATGTGTATCTTAATAATTTTAAATTCACATTAATGCTTCAAAATTTTAACCTTAAGGAAATTTTTATGGTATTAAAAAACTGTTCTCAGAAATAAAGATGCTAAATATAATTAATCCATACCATCATTCATGCTTACACTAACAATATTATAATAATGGAAATTTTATTACATTTGAAGTAAACACATTACATAGTAGATTACTTTTTAGAACACCCCTAAAATAAAATAATTACTGTCTTAAATATGAAATTAAGGTCAATTCTAATTGTTACATAATTGTAACAAAAATATTGCATTTTTCAGTATTATAGAAAAATGAGCTAACTATGAACTATATAAGATCCAATTCATATTGTACAAATATATGAATTACAATATTGAATATATTTAAGGAATAAAATATCGATTTAGATATATTATTATGATATTCATTTAAAGTATCATAGCTTAGCAATTTTATTAATATAAATATAAAATAATCGTAGTAAATGCTAATAAATATAATGAACTAATATATTAAAAAATCTTTCAAGGAAATTTACAATTAACACGTTTACTATAATTATTTATTAAAAGTTCTACATCTGTCCGATAGTTATAAATTTTTCCATAAAATATGTTGTTCCTCAGTTTATAATTCAAAATGTTCGAATTATATATTTTCATTATTTATGCTTTATTTAATAGTGAAAATAGGAAAGAATGGAATTTTAAAATTATAATGCGATTATTCGTAAGTGTAATAAAATTTCTTAAAAGATATAATCTAATATTTGGACTAAATACTAATAAGCGATATAGGGGTTACAATCTTGATCGTTTTTATTTTGTAGAACTTATTATATTTCCAATTTTTTTACATTATTTTAACTATACAATACATATAATTATTTCAACATTTAATAACAATTATGAAGTGTTATCCCTTACATAGCTAAAAAGAATTATTATTCTTTTTATATGTTCATATATATGCAATGCTTTCATTACCTACTAGAACTTTTACACTTATTAATATGAATTATTTGTATATCATATTCACAGACTTACAAGTTTGGAGATGTTACATATTAACATATATTTTATTTTTTGCGTAATCACATCAAATATAGGATGCTTTTTTTAATATATCGAACTAAATATGCTATTATAAAATAATATATTGTACGTTTATTTTTATATATGTATATAAATTCATAACATTAATTCATATTAGATTTTTCACTAATATTAAATGTTACACGATATTAATTCATTCTTACACATTCTAAAATGTATTTATGTATAATTCATGTAAACTTGAATAATTCATTTTAATAATTTTCTATCATTTTTTATATAAGAATAATGAAACTACAAAAAGAGAAAAGTAAATGAAAACATTAAAGTGTTTAAAATTTTTTTTATCTTTACATCTTATTCATATGTGTTCATGTAAATGTTTTGTTCCTCATAAGAGAAAATTTTTAATCATAAAAATACATGCATAATCCTATACTACAAAATATTATATTTTTTAAGCATGAATTGTGCCGCACACTGTTTTTTTTACTTTGATTATCTACGGCCTTATTTCTAGGGTAGAAAGATTCTATAATATTCAATGATAGAAAGGAAATAAATGTAACAGTTTCATTGGTGTATACTTATATTTCTAAAAAATATATATAAACATATGAAGCATTTCTTATTTATTTATTTTTTTTTTTATTTAATCCTGATTTATTAACAATAACTCAACAATATGCATATGTCATTAAAAATATGTATTTCTTCAAGATTGTTGTACTATTTAAAGAAAATATATGCAACTAATAAATAATATATAGAAATGTTATAGCAAATTAGAAAAATGATGTCATTATATCGCTGTCAAAAGATAGAATATATCATAGTTATTATTTTTTCCTTATAGTGTTTGTGTATTCTCCTTTTTATTTTTTCTCACCTGTTAACCGGATCACATGTCTTAGCTTGAGACATAATCAATAGTGGCATAAAAAGTGTTCGTAATATTTTTCCTAATGATGTACCTTCTTTTTCATAATGTGTAAACATTATATAAAAACAATGTTAAATATAAATACACACATGTGAAATAAAATAGAACTTGCCTAATTTTATAAGCAATATAAATTTTTTTTCTTTTCCACCATTTTAAGCAACCATGAAATAAGATAAAACTAAAATGTTGTAAATAAATCATTTGTTCCACACATACTTTAACATAGTTCTCATAGGAGTTAAAAAGCATATATTGTTATGTAATTGTGCAATTTATGATATTAACATTATTAGACAAAGAGTTAAGTAATATTAAATTAATTTGTTCTGCTTAAAAGTACAACGAAATTAAATATTTTTGCGATCTTTTAATTGGATATATATATAAGCAGCGATTAATAACTATATATATGTATATATTATGTACTTTAAAATATACCTACTATATTTGTGCACAAAATTAAATATTTAGTACAACTATGAGCATAAAGTTATGTGAATTACATTACCTGTTAAAGAAATAAACTAACTGATTAAAAATATAATATATGCTTTCCTATTGAAACATTATGAATTGAAGAGCTGTTAATATCACCTGATATAATTTTGGCAAAATGTCTACATAAATTTGCAAAAATTAAATAGTGCTTCTATAAAAATGTTTTGTAAAATATGTTCGATATAAAGGAATCTGAATGATTAAAATTTAAATAAAGTTATAAATAATAAGGACAGTTATTATTATACAGATTATATGTGATAACTAAGAAGCACGATAACTAGAAAAACACAAAAATTACAGTGTGTTTACTATAAAATTGTTTTAGAGAATAATATTTATATAACATAGTTACATAAAATTCCATATATTTATTTGTAAAAATTTTTTGAGGAATAAAATATTATAATATATCATTAGTATGATATAGGTGTTCAACGGTGAATACATAATAATAGTATAAAAAATAAAAGTAAAATTGTTCAAGAAATTCCTAATTCAATGAAACTGCTATTCATCTTTCGAAAAAGGTTACATGAATTTCCATATATACATTTAGCATTTACATAGATAGTGCAAGTTTGATAATTCAAATATCTATAATTGAACATTTAACAATGGACAAATGTGTTAGAGTTAAATAATTAGAGCTTATGATGCATTCATTTTACTACATCAAAAATGTTTATAAATGAAAAAGTAATAGCATTATTTCTTTAAGAATATACTACAAAATGATCAGAATAACGTATTACATAATAATATAATATTTTTAATGAATATTTATTACTGCTAAATTTGTAGTGCTTTCCATATGTGTTATTTTTTTAAACTGTTCTTAATTATACTATATAGAATTTTGTGTATTGTTTTTTTAAGCCTCATACATATTGTTTTACATAACACTAGTAGTTGTATGATTGCCCCTATATATATAAATATAGATATAGATATACACAATATACTTTACATTTGTTTGAAGCATATGTAAATTATACAACAAAATATATTAAAGAAGACTCAGATAGGACTTATAAATTATATATATAATTTTTTTAATATTTTTATCAAATTGTACAAATAATATATATTTTATTTCCCTTTAATTTAATGTATTTTTTAAATAAAATTAGGAAAAATATTGCAGAAAAAATACTATACAAACATGAATGACAAATCATTTAATTGCTAATTAACAGAATAAAAAATGCCTATGAATTTTCCACAATAATGTTCACTTTATTTAATTATTATAATTGTAATAGTAGTAGCAAGAATAATATTTATATAGAGAAACACTATCGATGCATATATTAAATAATTCGAGTAGAATTATTCCAAAAAATATTGAATTTATTTTTTCCTTGTCGCATATGTAGCATGGTAAAATAGATATATGGAAACTATATCTACTATCCAATAATAATATCATTAATATTTTAGGTTCCTTAAAAATTCATAAATTTATATTATTACAATTATAAAAATAATCTATGACTTAGAGCTAATATAAATTGTATGTTTAGAAGCAATTTAAAGAATTAGTAATTTTATGTTGATGTTTTATTTTTTTTTTTTTCAATTAACATTAATAGAATTTTCCAAAAATTGGTTAAAAAAAGAAATGTGATGTAACATAAAAGCTTAAAAAAAAATTAATTCAACATTTTATATCCATATTTTAAAAAAATATAAAAACCTAATAATTATAATCCAAAAAATAATATATTATTTTATTTATAATTTTTTCATAATTACACATATTTATACACATTATTTTATTCATATTATTCAAATAAAAATATATTTGTTTTGATTTATACAAGTAAATTCTGTTGTTTAATTAGAGAAATAATTATTACATTATTCATTTTTATTATTTAAGTTTTATCTTAGTTGTTTTATAATTAGTAACAACTTGTTGTATGATAAAAAATAACATATTCTTTAATTACATAAAATAATCTTAATATATTTCAATTATTAAAAATAGTTCAATATAATAATTTTATTAACAATTTCAAAAATATTTTCAAAAAATTATTAAAATTATATATATAGAAACAAATCTATAATAGTCCTGTTGATTTGTATCATAATAATCATTTTGGATAAACATTGAATATAATATTGTTTACCATTTAATATATTATAAATCGTATTCTATATGGAAGAAATAAATAGCAATTATTCCATTTTCTCAAAAATTTTTACTCCTTGCCTTTTAGTACTTGTGAGTACAAAATTCAGATCCAAAATTATGCATGACATTTAAGAATTCATTTATACTATATAGAATTGTGCCATTATGATGAGTTTTTATTGTTCTTCATATATTTTCTTCTTATATATAAAATCCTACAACAATATATATCTATATATAAATGTGTGTGCTTTACAAAATATCTATTATTTTAATTTTTAGTCATCTACCTTTGGTGAATCATGGCAAAATTCAGTGAATCATTATAACGGTTTAAATTTAATGAGAACGAGCAGATTACTAATAGGTGAAACTTCAATATTAAAAGCACGAGGAGGAGAATTCGCATACCTAAAAGATAGAATA
>NW_021629036.1:17398-25769 GCF_002157705.1 Plasmodium gonderi
TGGAAAACGTTTAAATGATTTAGAACACGATGATTTATTTAGAAACAGATTTAACAAATTAATCTATGATGAAAGTAATCAAAAGAATCTCGATGCATTCAATAATATGAATGGCAATTTAGACTTATCATTTGACAATCTAATAAACATTGATGATCAAAATAATGAATTGAAAAAAAAAAAAAAAAAATCAAAACGTAATAATTCACTAGACCTTGACAATTTCTATGATGAAGACTCTTTTGAATACGAAAATGATAATTTTCCCAATTCATTTATGGAGCTAGAACCATATCAAAAATCAAAAAAATCGAAAAAGACATTTCAATATGGAAAGAAAAACAAAAAATCAACTTCTTTAGGAAAAAATAACTTTGATATTGTATTGGAACCTGAGTCTCTAAAAGAGATGGTCATGAAAGCATCTGCTCGAGAAGAGCGGCCATCAGGAGGATTCATGGATACATTAAAAAGATTGGATAAAGAGTTTGAAGTAGAATTATTACGTGCAATAAAAAAAAAATCATTTTCCGATTATGAAGAGTGCAAATTTAAAACTTACGAAGGAAAACAAAAACATTTTATGAGAAATTTTAGAATATACTTACCACCAACTGTACTCATGGCAATATTAATGATAATGATGACATTTAAGGTCATTTTTAATGGACCTATATTTGCATTTTTATCGATATCCTTCTTTGCAATGGCTATGTATTATGCGTACAAATTTTCAGAAATTAATAGAATGAATGAATTATACAAAAGTTTTAGCAAAAAAATAAATTTCAAAAAACAAGTAAAATAATATCATATTATAATAAGAGATGAATTAACGTTAATGTGGTTTTTTAAATCTTCAGAAAAATTTTAATAATCCTAAAAATAGGATAATTTTTAAAAAAAGCAGCAAAACAAAATATTTTTTATAAATCTTAAACAATTTTATATCAATTTTATAATTAATTTTTCATCCTTATTTTGTCAATAATATTAAAAAATATTATTAACATACAGTTTTATATATTTTTTTACTATATATAATGATGGTTTTATGTATTTTTTAACTATATATTGATTAATAAATAATTATATATGGTCGCATTACACAGTAGTATTACTATGAATGATAAGGATTATTTTTTAATACATAATACATAATTTCTTTTTTATTTCTATGTATAATGATTGTGTGATAGTGTACATTTGTGTCATTTTATTATAATTAGTATGTCTACGTTCGATAGTGTGTAACCCCTCTTTTTTTTTATTTTTTTTTAATCATATAAGAACTTGATCTTATTGTATATCCCATGATTATTAAAAAATAAATAGCTTTAAGAAGAATTATATGGAAATTTTTTATCCCTATTTTTCCAATCCCTAATATGACATAAGTTACACACGCAATATTTGATTAGCTAATATATGCGATGCTCATTATATTATATAGTGTTGATCATAATTAATGTATAAGAAAAGTCCATGTTCGAAACACGTATATTTATTTTTTCATTATGTGTTCTTAAGGAATTTTTTTATTATCATTATCCTTTATTAATGCAATCATTTAGGCTATAAGATAAAATATCGGTACTACAGTGTTAACACGATTTAAAGAAATATATATCACTCTTTTTTATTCCACATTCAAAAAATGAGATAATACATTGTTGTATAGCATGAAACACAATTTATGCCGAAATCATTAAATTACATTGTTGTTTTTATGAATTATAGTTAATGCATAATTAAAATATATATATTTTTTTAACTTATTATAGTGTACGTTTTATATAATATACATATACACATACGTTTTTTGAAAAATATTTGTTCAAAACCAAATGTGAATTTTTTATTATTTTTCACAGTTGTCTATAACTACTAATAATTTGAAATATTTAAGAACTGCGAAAGAATAATAAACTCACATTTCATATATTTCAGTATAATCCATATTTTTTGAGTGTCTTATCATTCTTAAAAGACCAATATGCTTCTTATTATGATGTATGTTTTAAGACAAGGCTTTTGTATTATTTTTATTTTATGTTAAATTGCCATTTTTGGATCCTAAAAATATTTTCGAGAAAATAAAAAGGAAATTCATCGAAATACCAGTATAATATACTGTAAATTTTCTTGATGGTGTTTAATTCGGTCAATTATTTTTAATAAATACATATTTTTTTTTATTATTTTTCTTCTCTATTGTGTTTTGTAATGAGCATTTTACCAAAAATAACATATATATGCTTTTTCTTCTTAGTTGACCAGTATATATCATAACATCTTGAATTTTAATAGCTACATATGGTGTATATCTTATGTTATTTCTTTTTTTATTGCTTTTCTTGTTAGCAATATTTTTAATATATTATCCTTTCTTTATAGCTAAAATGTGTCTTAACAAAAATAATAGTTATACTACCACAATATATGACACTTTTTGACGTTTTATAACTATTCATTTACATGTTAAGTTATATTATACTTTTAAGCTATTCTATTCTTTTTTTTCATTTATTTTTATATTTGCAAAATTGCATTTTAAATACAAAACAAACACCCATCTGTGGTGTACTCTATTAGGAAAAACTATATATGCATTTGTTACACATAAAGGTTTATATATCATTTGGCATGTGTAACATTTTGTTAAAAGTTTTCCTAATTTTAATTGTGCTATGAGTGTAAAATATGATTAATCCTTATTATTAATATTACCTTGCTTAATATCGTGTTAAGCTGATTTAATTACTATTTTGTGTTGTAACGAATATAGCATGGACACAAGAATGAAATAGAATAAATAAACATCTTCTTGTAGTATATGGTCACCAATAGCTGTGTAATATATTTGTTGTTATGATATATTTTGTAGACAGCATTTATATCTGTATAGGCAATCTGCATTTTTTATTCTTCTTTTTTTTTCTTCCGGATATTTGTATATTGCAAAAATTACATATATTATCTGATAATCTTCAAATTTAGAAATAAAACATAAGTTTTTGTTTCTGCTTTATCTAATACTCCATACGAACATCTCATTTAACAGAAAATCATATTATTTTTTTTATCATAACCAAATGAGTAGTGTATCATTCTTGAGTATACTATATATTGGTAATTTCTCAATTATGTACCCATGTTAAATTGATATCATCACTACATTTGTTCAATCACATTTCTCTATATAAATAATATGAGTTTTTTTTTTTTTAGATTATCTGATCTTAAACCGGAATTATCAATTCTTAGTAAATGAATCATCTAGAGATTTTACTTCGAAAATATAATTATAGTGTGCATGGAGGGATATTATAAAAGTTGACCTTTAACATGAGGTGACATAATATATTAAATACACTATCTTATAGTAATGTATATATGACCTTTTGGCAACTTTTATCATAATTTTCGGCAGCACATTTTTATATCATTTCTAATTTTGTATTAATCATCTTTGGATAATTTCTGGATGATTTTTTCACATAGGAAGAATAGCTATATTCACTAATAGTAAAAATTGTTCACTTTTCTTAAATACAAACAGTTCATTTTTATACCAATCTTATGTTACTAATATAAACGTAAAAAATAAAAAATAAAAAACATATGTTTGTAGTTAAGTTATAAAAAAAATCCATACCGTTTATTTAATTATTGTCATTTTAGCATTTACGGTATATCATGGAATTTTTCTTATATCACTAAGTTTTTATAATATTACGTTAATAATTCATGTAGTAAATTTTCATCTTTTAAAAGCAGAATATTTTGTATACTTCTCTATTATTAACACCCAAACGAAATGGATAACTTTATTTTTCATTATGAAATGTTTGCATCGATTAAGCGCTCATTCTCTTAAGTAACATTTATGTAAATATATATATCTAATATTAATTCCTTCCATATTTGACTTCGGTTTCGTAATTAATATTCATGTACTTTCGTAACAATCATTTCATAAAACAAAGCTATCCTATTCTTATATGTAATATTCTGCCATATTTTGTAATATCACATTACGTAATTTAATTTTTATAAGTAAATATTACTATTATCTTTTTAGAACAACATTTTTACTATACATAATAATATTTAAATTTTAATAATCGTTTTTATTTAATTCATAAAACAGTATAAAATTCTACAAAAGCTCATACATCATATTTATAATATATAAATATTCATAAAAAGAAATATATTTTGTAATATACATATATTGCCATGGTTCATAAGTTTATCATCATTAATATGCTATCTCATTAATAAATTACCAACAGTTCATATTTTTAAATATTATTTTTTTATTGCAGTTAAATATCTATATCTATACTTATTCTTCTGCTATATTTTTTTTTCTCTTTATATGTTACTAATACTTTTCTAATATTTTCTTTACGCAAAGCATAATATAATAGCCTATAATTAATTATTGATATCCTTTTGCAATAAATAATTCAAGTTTTATATGTAAAAATGTTTGACGTTACACTACTAAAAATACATTATGATCATTTTTTTTAAATAATTCAGAGTCATGTAAAAATTGATCCATTTTTATTTTTAAAATAATTGCACCCATAATTGATAACAAATTTAATAAAGAAACGAAACAATAAAAAATTGCCATTTTATACTAATATTTGTTCTTTGGACAGTAATATTATTTAACAAAAAATTTAGTAACACTCCAACAAAATCCTCTTTTATCTTATTTTTTTTATTCCTTAATGTTAGGTGCATTATTATCATGAAAAAAATTAAAATCAAATAAGAAAAATATCAACGATGCACTCCATGTTATCAAATCCGAGACTCCAAAGTAGCATTTATTTTCATTTGTTAAGAACGTATAGAATTATTATGTAAAAAATATATATACATAATATATATTTATTTTAATTTCATTGCAATAACATATGTTGTAACCAACAATTTTCTGAAAATGGATGAAAAAGGAAAACTGGATTGTGAAAAAGAGAGTTGAAATTAGAATGTAATATAACTTATTTCTGTCCAAATATTAAAATTTGATATTTTAATTCGTTTTTCTTTATATATAATAATCATAAACCTGTTCATTGTGATATTGTGCTTAGTATAGTAATAAAAAATACATTAACGATTCTCTAATTTATTGTGCTATTAAGTAATTATGATTATTGAATATATTTTTCACCTCAATATTGTAAATATACTATATTGAGTAAACGAAATAATAAATTAAGAAAAAAAAAAAAAAAAGTGATAACTTAAAAAAAATATATTTATTCAGCTTATCCTATATTACATTAATGCTAAAATATATATATATATATAGAATAATTTTACAATGAAAAAAATAGTAAATATTAATTTTTTAATTCACAAGTATACTACATTTTTTATGTAATATTTGAATTTGACAATAAAACAAATTTAATTTTTCCTTCTCATTTTCATGTATATCGCATTATTATTTCTTCTTAATATATATACATAAATATTCATAAATAAGTATTACTTTTTTTTAGTGTCCAGGTATAACTATTTTTTCTTTATATTTTATAAACATATGAGAAATAACATTCACATAATTTTCTATGAATCAATAAGAAAACGTATTCAAATTAGGAGTGCTTTTATTTTGGTCTAATTGAGATATTTTATTATATTCATATATATACTAACATGAACGTAAATATTATTATGTACTATTAAATCTAATATATTTCTATAGATACAAAGTTAATCTATAAAAAAGTATAATCCTATACCTTCATAGGTGATAGTTTTATATTCAGTTTTATTCGTTCATGACGCATTATACCCATAGTAATATGGATGTTGATTAATATTGCAAGAAATTTCGCATAATATTCTAAAATTTGAGAAATATCCATATTCATACATATAAATATTTTTCATTTTCTTCACAATTTGTAGTAATTTTAAACGATAGTTATATTGTGTAATTTTATAGAATAATTCAGTTATGACTAACCTAATATATGTAAAGTACAAAAGAGAACTAACAATAAACTTATTCCTTATACGTATCAATAGCTTATGAAACAATGATTTAAAAAAAAAATATAAAAAAATTCAATAAATATGGTCTCACGCCTTAAATAATAAAAATTCAAATGCGTCTAAAAAAAAAAGTGCCTCTACGTTTTCTATGGACTAGGAAATCTTAAAGTAATATGTGGTTAATTAGGAATAAAAGTTACATAAATATTTCCTAAAATTACTTGTAAATGCACTTTCATCTTTAACAGTAAAAATTATATGTTATATGCATAAGTACATTATATTAAAAAATAGAATAATATGAATAATATTGTGTCAATTAAATATATGATTTTTTAAAATATATATTTGTTTTATATAAAATATCATTTTATAGACAAATATTCAAAAAATTGTTCTCATTCTTTAATCTCTGATCGTAAATGCTTCATTATATTTTACAGTATTATTTTATTTTGAAATTTATCTTAGTCGTGTGTATGCATATTCAATTTGTTGTCCATAATTTTATTTTTTTTTCTTATGAGCATTTATTTTTCTGAAAAATTACACATAGTTAGAACTAAAATTGTAAAATATGGCCTATTTTGTGTTTTTTTTTTAAAGTAGACAATTGAAATATATATAGAAATTATATGCATGTCCAATTTTATGGTTATTTTTATCTAATTTTGATGATTTTAATACGCTATATCTTATATTATTTCTCCATCAATTCTATAAATAGCAAAAAATTATATCTAATTATTTTTCCAGTGGTGTTCTTTTTTTTTCATTAAAAATTGTCATCAAAAAATGTTTCTATAGTAATAATTATTAAGCCTTAATTTGTTATTCATGAACTGTTCATGAGTATTATATTCTCAAATTCATATATGAATAATATTAAAATAAAATATAACAGTTTGTTACATGAATAGTTCATTCCATAGTACATAAAATTTTCGTTATAATTATTTTTTTTTTTAGTTCTTTCCTTTTTTTATACATTAAAATTCTTCCTATATTATATGACCAAACTGTAAAATAAGTACTTTACATTAACATAGTTAATTTTAATGTGCCCAAATAAGCATTTCTTATTTATTGCATATTTATATTGTTCAAATAATATTTGTTGTTCTGTAAATACATTATATCATTTATTTATTACACTACGATATAGTATTGATGCATTGTTAGGGCCAATAACTGAGTATGTCAAAAATGAAATGAAGACAATCATGTTATAATGTTTTTATTTATAAGGGATCACATGCAGTATAACACAAAAACTTATTTATGAAAAATATACATATAATTGCGAGAGACGTAATTGTAAGAATGAAGAAGTTATAAGCTCATATAAACAGAGTATTATCAACTATATTTCGTTTAACCTTAGGTTTCTACTATATTTCTTTAAAAATTAATACAATATTTTTTTTCTGATTATTAATTTTTAGACATATATATATCATAAAATGTGTAAACAACTCATTATAATCCTTACAACTACTACATAATTATAAACCAGTTATTTTTATCATTAAATGTATTGTTATGAGATATGTCAACTTTTCGTACTATCGATTATTAAGGCATAATTTTTTTTTCATTCATACAAAGAAATCAATCTATCGTTCGAACTAAACAGGTTAATTCTATCGTTTTACCAATCTATAAAAAAGTTCTAAATATATAATTAATGATGTCACAGTAGGAATTAGCTTCATAACATAAGAATTATTTACAATAAATTCAATAATTTAATCCGAATAATTTTTCTTATTAGGATTTTCCTAATTTTATATTAGGGAATCGATACTGTAATTCTTGTGTTATTGTAATTGCCTGTTTTGCAAACACTCGTGTTCAAAAAAAAAAGAGTACATTCTAAAGTTATGCAAATTTATATATTAACACATTCATTTCCATAAATTCATTAATACAACACAATTAATAAATAGATTATCTTTTATAAATAAGATATATGTATCTTCCCAAAAATAAAAACATTTTAATTGTAGTTCTGTTGTAATATAAAAGCAATGAAATATAAAGTTAAATCATACGAACTCAATTTTTCTTAATAGATTTAAAGTCATTACATGTTTAGTTATTACATTGAGCCTTTTTTTTGTGAACTGTAAGAAATAAGCAATATAAGTTTGCGATTAAAATATTATATTAAAAAAAAAAATCTTAATAATATAAACTATATAGGTAACAATTATTTTTTCTATATATGCTATTGGATACTCAGTATGTTTATCCTATTTTGGGATAAATAAGATGAATTTTTTATCAAAACAGCTAAATAATATAAATAAGTAAAATATACGTAATAAACTTATTTACC
>NW_021629037.1:0-20514 GCF_002157705.1 Plasmodium gonderi
AACTTACTATATATATGTTAATCCGTATCATATTTTTAAGAACTAATAATTTTACTGTATAATATGTTATATGAAAAATGAAATATTAACTTTTTATAAAATATTTAATTTATTTACATAAAGGTTTTTGAATTATTTATTAATAAACTAAATATGTATATTTCATTTTTATATCAACTTTTCCTTTTCCATTTCCAATATACAAAATTCAATATTTCCAGTACGTAATGACATAATATATGTAATATGTAACCCATTTTAAAAATGAAATAAGTAATTAACATGTAAATTTATATTCATATTATAATCACACAGTTTATTTTACTAATAATATAATGTATTCATTAATGTTTAAAATTCACTATATATGAGATATAAATGATTCACATCATGAAACATAATCATAAATATAATATAGGTATTATTTTTTTAAATTATTCTTTTAATGGCAATTTAATTTTATTTAAAATATAAAGCAAGAAAAAAAATTTATGTACAAGGCAATTATAATATTATGTAAATGACGTAATAAGATATAATTTTTTATAAACCTCTTTAGAAAATGTTTTTTATTTCATCACATTAATTAAGACAAGCGTATTCTTTTCATTTCCATTAGTTATAATAATACTACCAAATTACTCAATATAAATAAAAATCATGCGTTTTATATTCAATTAATGCAATAAATAACACGATTGTTATTATGCATAAATTGCTTGCATAATGAAGAATTACATATTTTATCTATAAAAAAATATGGATATATTATATAAGTAAATAAATAATAATATATATTATCCTTAATAATTACATTATAATAGTAACCTCAAAAAATATAATTTCGTGGGGGAAATTATTATAATATAGTCGTATTTACTGAATTTAGGTATTATAAATAAAAAATTAGAGTGAAATATTAAAATTTATAGTTATATTATCTATAATTATATATATTTATGGATAAGTTTTCTACTATCTTAGATAAAATAAATTATTAGCTATATATACAATTTATATATTCATTGATGTAATTAAAATAGGACATTTTATTTAATATTATAACTAAGACAGTTTTAATTATATTCAATTATTTTTTTTTTCCAGTATTAAGATTAATATTATATAAGATAATAATCTACTATAATTTTCCATTTTTGTGAAACAAAATATGTTTTCTAAAAAGTAATTTATTCAACCTTCCATGAGATGTTCCTTAAATGGCACAAATTTTTTTTTTTTTTTTATATATTAAAAGTTGAACTGTGATAAAAATATTGTGGAAAGTGAGTAATTATATAATTAAAATTGCAATTTTACGCAAGATATTATATTATTATATGTAATATTATAATTCATAAAATATATTATATATTTAATATAAAATGAATTATTATAACAATAACAAAAAAATCATCAACAAAAAGATTATGGTAAACGTTCTATACTTATACCTAGAATATAATAAATATAATCACTGTTATTATTTTTTTATATACTATTTCTTCAATTATTTCTTCAATTATTTCTTATTATTCAGAATTTCTTATAATTAAAATTATTTTTCTTTTAAATATAGGCAACTTACCTACTTTCCTCATTATTGATATATGACTTGTTAATTTTTGCATTTCTCTATAATATACATACTTATGTACATTAGGTGTATGAACAGTAAAGAATATTGATAAATTGAAATTCTATTCCAATGCAGTTTTACTATTTAATAATTGTTTTTTCCACATATTATTTTGGATCTTATTGTAGCTCGTATATTCGTACAAGAGGGCTATGAAGAAACGGAAGCAATTACTTTATAAAAGACTGTTAATTCATTGATGTTTCAACTTAGAAAGTTATGTATAACACAAATGTTAAACTTATCTAGAAACTATATTGTTCTTAAATATCATAAAATATAAATTTTTATTGAGAGATTTGTTTTATCATTACCTAATAATATCAAAGAAATATATAATAATACCAGTATATACAGTTATAATATTTCAAGTAATACACACAAAGAGAAATAAAAGAATATATTGGTAATCGCCATTAATATAAAAAATGTTACAGCAAATTTTTTTTCTCAATATAATATATACACTTTTTCAGATTTAAAATTCATAACAATAACAATTCTCATTTAATTCCAAAATTTAAGAATAAGCATAAGTGTATGCACGAAATAATTTTAATTTTTAGTAGATAATATATAATTATATTTTGCAAAGCAATGATTAATGATTTTTGCAATTTTGATTATGTGGAAATAGATAATTACATAAAAAATTTGGGTATTGAGGAGTTATTGAAAAATATAAAAATTTAATTATACTTAATTATAATTTAAAAAATGTTTTTAAATAATACCAATAATATGATATTTGTTAAGATGAATCTATTTTTGATATACGTATGGTGGTTGTAAAAATGCGTAAGAATAATAAATAAAATTATTCTGTTGAAAAAGAAAATTTTAAACTCTGTTAGAATTACTTATGATATAAAAACATAAATAATGCATTTATTTTACTATCATATGTCTATAGATAAAAAATAAAAAATATTATTTTAATTTTCATATCAATTTTCTGTTATTATATAATTATTAATACTTTCTTTATTTTATGTGTACAGCATAAGGAGACATTATGGATTAATTCATTCCATGTAGTTTAATAGTTTCATCAATTACCTGTATTCAAGTTTCATTCCTCACTCCATTGGCATTTAAGAATATATTTCTCTTTATGCACAACACTATATAATTTAACTGTATTTATTTGTAATTTTTCAAATAATTAAAAAAAAGAAAATATCTTGTTGAAGATATGACTCAAATAATATAATAAATTCAAAGTGTTATAAATCTAATATAAATACAAAAAAGAGTCATTACAAAAGAACATGTTATTTTTCATAATGTATTTAATAAATATATATAAAGGAACCACAATTAATTTAATATATATACATATCGCAATACTACATATATTGATGTAGATTAAATATGTATTAAATAGATATACATAAAGAATAGAACAGAAAATTTTATGTAAAAATTATTCAAAAATACTTATTAAATATACATTCTACATGAGAACTAATATTAAGTGTGTTATTTTAATGATGTTATTATGAATAATTATTAATACAATAGGGAAATTATGAAGAAAATTATGGTCTATAAATATTTTAATGATATTCACTCATTTGTATATTATAATATTGCACAACCAAAAAATATCTGATTTATATTTTAATATGAGAAAAATAAACTTGTTAGAATAAGATCATATAAATTCCTGAAATAAATAAAGCACAATAAATATTTTATTATTTAAAGAAAAAAATTTTACGTAGTAAGAACTTCTTATTACAGATATATGAGAATTTAATTTATATTACTATAATTCTATATTATATTAAAATGCAAGGAAAGTGTATACATATTTTTAACTATTTTATTATTAATAAAATCTAATATTTTGTTTTATTTAACTAAAATAGAAATAAAATATATGTATAACTTAATATGAATATAAAAATTGTTTAATAAATTATTATATAATTTAGTAAATCATACATAATCCTTGATGGAGAATCATCAATAGAAAAAATCTTTTTAAATTATTCTTATTCATATATAAGAATTTATATTTTTCTAAGGTTTGAAATTAATAATTATATCAATGTAATGTATCAAAAAGATAAATTATTTATAGGGAATTATTAATTTTTCCAATTTTACAGTATATGTAATGCTGCATACTTTTGCTCTAGTTAATAACAATAATATATATACTTTGGACAATACTTGTATAAATTCAATACAAGGAATAAGAATAAAAATATATTTCTCATAGATTGACCTTGGGATATTAGGTTACAAGATTTATTGAAAATTATAAATTTCATTATGAAAAATCAGTTGAAGAAATAAAATATTATGTATCAGATCAGGTATCACTATATACTAGGCAATTATCTCTAAATTTTAGCTATGATCTAAATGAAAACTTGCATGATCATTGCATTAACTATAATACTAATTTTATGGAGAATTATTCCATTATTGTCATTTTATTAAATAAGTTATTAGAGAAACGAACTAATATTTATAATATAAATATCTATTTTACCTTATATTTTCAATATAATAATAAGATTAAAATTTTTTTTTATTTTTGTAATAGCATTCATAAAAAAAAACATGCACAGTTAGAAATATAGATAAATTTAAAAAGAGTAGCAAAAACTTGATTATATATAATTTATAGATACTGATAAAATGAGGATGAATTAATTAATAATCCTTATTACGTACAATTATGGATTCGAATATATGAAAGTAAGATATAATACTAATATTTATCTTGCTATTAAATTAAACATGAAGACGTATTACATATTAAATAAGAACAGTGGTTAATTAGAAGAAAAAACTATATTTCACTTTATAAAATAATAATGTTAATAATTCCAATAAGAAATGAAATATATTTTCATATTTCATGAAATGCATACATATAAAAAAAATTTAACAATAAATTCTGAAGCATAAAATAAAATTATATACACGTAAATTAAATTTAATTTTTTTAATGTATATTAGAAAGATAATGTGTGTAAATACTCTAACATAATATATAGATATATATAATATATATCAGGTGTTCATAAAATAATGCTTCATGAGTATATTTAGTTTTTAATAGAGTTATACATATAAAATAATTTCCTTAAATATATTGAGCATTGTTCTTGATGTTATATGTATACTTTGGTACATAAATTATATTTATAAGGCACTAATGCCTTATATTTCTAGGTTCAATTCATTTCCATTATGATACAATTTAATAAAAGTAATATACTAAATTTAATATTTCTAATTATGTATTATTATTAATTTTTTACTACTAGTAATAAAAATGAAAAATATTATAACATCAAAGGATATAATTTTTATAGGATAAATTATTTATAAATAATTGAAAGTAAAATAGAGGATAAATATACGAATGAAAAATACATTCTCATAGATGATTAATTTAGATAAATAATCTATATACGAACTTCAATTTTTATGATAAATGTGTTAAATATATTTATAAGTTAGAAAAAATAATCATTTTATATAAATTATACAGTGAAAAAAATAAATTTAATTATTTCATTCTTTTATATATATTACCCTTTTATAAATTCATATAGTAATGTATTAATCTATTACTTTAGGCTTGTGTAATATAGATTATCGTACACTAATTTAAAAATGTAATAATATAAAATAAAATATTGGAGTAAGTGGGTTATATATTTCTTTTATATAGTTATTAATAATTTCATAATACATATATTAATTTCTCTCTATAATTGATTTTATATAACAAATATTCATTTTGATGTCTCATGAATACTTTTATTTTAGTAAATTCAAGAGAGTTTTATACAGTATATAAAAAAAGAAATAATTTACTAACATTTATTTATTGTGAGAAAAGCAATATTTAATTAATATTATAAGAATGAAAAATTATGGTTATATAAATTATACACTAAAAAGTGCAAGATGCCTATATACAAATTTTAAAAGATATAAAAAGCATTAAAATACATAATAAAAATAAATCTATAAAATTTGAGACTGTAAATTTACATATTTAATATACACATTATTTATATCTTTTTTATATATTTATTATAAACAAATTATTATTTCAAGAATATCATTTACTTACGTTTTATGTATATTTAAATTTAATTATTATGTCATATTCTGAGAAATATTTAATTTAAACATAAATTATATAATATATATCCATTTTTTCATAAATAATTAAATCAAAATAAGAAATAAGCATTATGAATTTAATACTGTAAGAATTACATTCATAAATTAGTAATAAAAACATTAAAAATATTATTATTTTTTTTTTTTAAATATAAATAGCAATCAATATAGAATTAGTTCACTTATATTATTATAAAATGTGTTCGCTTTTCACATGAAGGAATAATAATTTGATTTTTTAAATTTAACAAAAAATAAAAGTAAAAAATATAATGACACCATAAAAACAAAATTATAGCACATTGTATAATGGTGTATAAAATAATAAATATATACTAATGAATACACTAAAAATTTGTGATAATAATCTAATTATATTACTAGTACCTTATATTATGCAATACATAAAATAATCATTCATAAAAATGATAAAACCTTAATGGATTTTATATAAAATGTAAATATATTTTTTTCATTTGTTCCTTTTATACATACTGAAAATTCCTGTAATATGAATATATTATGAATTAAACTATGTATAATTCTCTTTTGAGTAAATATATATATATTCAATTAAAATGATAATTTATCATATTCCATAAGCCCTTATTAATTTATGTATAATAATAAATAAATAAAAATGAGTATTTAGCATATTGTAATATAATTCACATAAATTATGGTACGTTAGATTCGTGTTTTCTTAATATTTTTTATAAACAAGCAGTGGATGTACTAATAACTAGAATATTATTGATTTCAAGAAAATATTTTCCAAGAAAAACAATGAATGAAATAAAACACATATATATGCAGAAATATGAATAATAAACCATGCATTCCAAAACATGATTTTTAATATAAAGAATTCTATAGTTATAACAAACATATCAAATTTATGTAGTAATAATAGAAATATAAATAAAGGTATTATAATGAAATTATTGATTATATTACATACTCATGTTAATTTATTACTTATTATAACAATTTTACCAAAATAGTGCTATACATATAATATCATTAAAATTTTATTGTTTTCAATTTTGCGTAATAGTATATATCCTAGATATGTATTTATTTTTTAAATTTTATTATATTTTTTAAAAAACCTTAATCGTACAAAAAGAAAAAATAATAATGAAGTATAAAATATTGGAATAATATATCGAAGGCATGAATGTAATATAAAATTAAAAACATTTCATGAAATATTACATATAATATGAATAGAATATTTATTGTGACATTTTTAACTAATTAGAGTTTATTTTAAGAAGAATATATATATTTACATATTTATCCATGTATATAATATATAATGAATGACAAAAAAAAATGTAAGGAAGGACATATTATTCAATGGTTTATTAAAATTATGATTTGTAATGTTAATTTAAATGTTTTCTGTATATTAAAAAACATGCATATTTATTTTCTTAATAATTTTTTTTTAATTTTCATATATATAATGAATTTCGTTTTTAGATCGATTTTAGCGGCTTATTTCCCACATATAGTGAAGGTTTTAGTTGGGAATATTATAAACATAATGGTCAAGTGTTTAATAACTATATACACTTGTGGAGTGATATTTACAAAGAATTGGGGGATGATGATAGATATACAGATTTCTCTAGATTTTGCACAATGCTTGCTATATATTTAAATCATATAAGAACAAAAAATATAAAGAACATTCAATCCTGCTGTAAATATTTTTATTACAAACTAAATAAATATATAATAGAGAAATTTTCTCCTAAATGTATAAATCCTTATGACTGTTATAAAAAAATGGCAGCAAAAAGAGTACAAAAATTGTACATAAGTATTTCTGAAATATGCTTGAAATCTATTAATTATCCCCAAGATATTGATGAAAGTATATTTCCAATATTTGTAAAGGTAGATAACCTGTATAATGCTTTCACCAAATTGAATACGGTCAAACCTCCAAGCAAAAGTAATCTTGATGATTTTAGATGGAGTATGAAGCAATTAGAAACTCATCAAAATGAGTATAACGAGACTTTTATAAAATTTCTTGCAGATGTTAACAATTTATTCATAAATTTTGTGAAGGGATTAGATATTATTGACTTGGGAGTAGAAGGTGTCTTATGTTATATCAAAATGGAAGAGAGAGAAAAAGGAATATTGAAAATAAAACAGAGTATGTCTGTTCAGGATTCAGTTACAGAAACAGCAACAAATGCAGATACATATAAAGATGAAGATATTGGTGTAGGTACTGGTATGGGAATAGGTTTTTTATCATTTTCAATTTTAATAATTGTATTCATATTGTATTAGGTTACAAATAAGTTAAATTTTATAAATGTTTCTTGTATTATAATTTATTTTAGAAATAATTTTAAAAATATTTATATAAAATAAATGAATAACATTTAAATTTATTATTTAATTTTTTTTTTCAGTATACCCCTTATTTTTCATTTTTACAAACAAGAGTAAGGAAATTAAGAAGAGTGATGAAAAAAAATAACATATGTAATCTGGATCTTATGCATGCATCTAATGTTGAATACAAAAATTCAATTGATGATACATATAAAATAGTATAAAGGTCAGTTAGCTATAACGAATAAATGCGTAATCCTAATTATAGTTTTCTATTTATATATTTTAAATTACACAAAAAATAATATATTCTGTATAAAAGAAATTGAATTATTTGAATATTCTAATATGATGATAATATAATAAAAAATAACATTTATCTTAACAATTTACCATAGCTAATGTTATTTCAATTTCTACTTATTTAGAAAAAAAAAAATAATAAATATATTTAGTATAGAAAAATAAATAATATATAAATACACATTTTTAATGATAAGATATAATATTGTAATATCAATATATTGTTATAATTAAATTTAATTCATTAACACTAGTTCTTAAATGTAATTTGATATGTCAATTATTGTACATGAGCTCGAATAAATCTTCTCATGAGGAAATTCATTTAAGAAGGAAAATAATAAATATATAATAAAATGCAATTTTCTAGAAAGAATAAAACAATGTAAACAAAATATGCATATAATTTAAATATATGTACATTGAAAAAATTGTTCCTACATGAAGTTTAATATATACATTAAAATTACCATTTCTGAATATTATGAAGGTATAATTATAACCCATAAAACATAAGGCATATTGAATTCATTACATAAAAATATTTATACTAAATACATTTTCCTCCCTTGGAAGATAAAATTACTCCTATTATCACATTACACTATATATGAGCTTCAGAATGAATTATTTATATTTCATTCAAGAGCCATGGTATAATAAATAAACATTTTTCACAAAAAATATAGTAATTAATAAAAATTATAATATTATATATATTTGAAGAAGATGTTTTGTAATTTTGAGTTCTGAAAGATAATATATTGTTGTTTTTTATATATATTATCAATTTCTTATTACAATACATTATTAAAAATTGATAATGACTTTTAAGTTCGATTATTACAGGTTTCACCTTTCGGAGATTTAAATATAGTGAAAAAATCAAGTTCTGTTATTATGATTATTCATTTATGCAAAAAATTGAAAAAAATGTATTTGTAATACTACAAATATGAATTATATGGATATTAGTCTTAAATATGTGATAACAGATCATATTATTATATTTATATATTAAAACATGGCAATATATATAGAGATTCATAAAATTTATACATAATACCTGATAGATAAAGAAAAATTATACAATGTTAACGTGAAATATACACAAAAATGAAACATTAAATATAATACAATTATATTTAAAGTAGCAAATCCTCAAGAAAGTTTGTTCTAAATATGTAATTATATAAAAATCATATATAATAATATTTAATGGAAAAAACATAAAGAATCCATAAAATGTACGAACGTATGTTATTTTTATGCTTTTCTTATTTTCTTCTTCGCTTTTTTTTCTCTTTTTATATATATAACACAAAATTTTCCAATGTTAAATATATACGTATATTTATTAAGGTACATTATATTATTACAATCATTTTAAACATATTCTTTTATACATAATATATGAATGTGAATTATAATATTATTCTAGATAAAAATATAGATACAGTGATATAATATATAATTAATCCATTAAATAAATATATATATTGCTTTCGATTGCTTTTATTATTTATGATTATTTAGCTATCTCATAACAAAAAAAAAGAAACTAGCTATGAGGGAACATAAGTATATAATTTCTTAAAAGAATTTATATTTTTATAATTTATTGTTTAGTATTAATGAACTCATATTAATCTATATATATTTAAACATATTACATATAATGAATTATTATAATATTTTATGTAACGTATAATCATATATAATATACTACCCCTATTATATGTGTAAAAAGAAGGCATACTTTAATTTTTAAGTTATATTAAATTCTATGGAAATCTCTACAATTACATGTTTTTTATAAAAAGCTTTGCATACATAATGTCATTTTTAAATTAAAAATATAAGCATATAGTTTTTTAATTCTTCATTCCTATTCTGAAGTATGAACTACTTTTAAAATATAATAATATAGTATTCTACATATTAGATACGTAATATATGCCCATTATTCACTTTTTTAGAATATAATTGTTTTAGTAATAAATAATACATAAATTTTTAAATATACGATGTGTTAAAATAATGAACCTTAAACAAATTAACCTCAATCTTTGTATTATATAAAATTTTTCTTTTCTACTTTAGGATATATACAGGTATAAATATAATAGAAAACAGAAAATATTTTTCAGAGAATTAACATACAGGAATATATTAAATAAGATAATTTATGATAATTAGTATTACGATAAAATGAAATTATTATAATTAGTATTATTCAAATATTTATGTCTTGATATATGTTAATTATAGTTTTAAAATATGTGATTTTTATATATTACACTATCTATTATATAGAATTCATTTTATTAAAAAATATAAATATATGTATTTTACACTGTAAATAGCATGTGTATATATTTTAATTTATTTAACTGTTCATATTCTGTAACATTTATATTTATTTCTGTTAAATCAAATATACATATTTCTTTTATTAACTGTTATTATAAAATGATGATCTAATTGATATACAGTTTTAAAAAATTTCAAAATTTAGTAATACATTTATATAAAACATATGTATTTAAATGCCTGAATGTGCATCCCACATATATATTATATTAACTATAGTATGTCTAAGAAATCTTTTGTATATAATGTACTTTTTAAATTTTATTTTATAAATCTCCATAAATGATGAATATATTAATTTTGAGTCACGGTTTTCTTATGTCTTCTAATATATTCTTATATATAATTTAATTTTCTATGACAGTAGTAATACCTGAGCTATATAAAAGGTGACAAATAGGAAAAAATAATAAATATTGAAGAATATATTATTCTAAATATGTCTGATGACTATAATGTGTATACATATATGTGATATTATAAATATTTTAATTAAAATGATAAACAAAAGTATTATAATAATTAAACAAAGAAGTAACATAATACATATTTTATTGATGAACAATATAATACAATTACACCTATATTTTATGTATATTATTATACAATATACGTAAATATAATACATTTATTTTGTAAACCTCTTTCTAATGTATCTATCTCATATTTTTCTTTGTAATATTATACGTAAAATATTAATATGTACAAATCATACTATAGAAAAAATTTATGTTAATCTTTATTAATCAAAAATATATAACTATAATATATTTATGCTTATTTAGAAATATTTTTTGTGCATTAACACATTAAATTTCATATAAATATAACTTTTCTTAAAAAGGAATTATTAATATTGCCTATGTATTTTCATTGTATTGATTTATATATAATAAATGATATTTTTATTTTAAAAACTACACTATTACGCATATTTTAAATAATATACTTATTTGTTTTTTTTTATGATATATATAATTTAGCTTTTATATTAATTAAATGTATAAATGAGTTTTCATATTTCTTAAACATTGTATAATTAAAATAATTCGTTAAATTTAATGAAATTATCTTTTAAATCTTTAATTTTAGTATTTAACTTTACTTATCTCTATTGATGAACTAATATTTTTTTCTATATTTTTAAAAATATCATCAATTATTGTCTATTATATAAGAACATACAAAAATATACATTCTACTCATTAGCTTAAAGTTAAAAAAGATTCTAGAACACGTTGAATCATATTATATTTATATTAATCTATTCCCCTCTATAATACAAATTTTTATTTCATTATTACTGTATTACAGTTTTTTATTATACGTTAGTTAATCTATAGAAATATATTTTTATTTAATTATTTCATAATGTATTTATATTATGCGTAATTATCTGTGCAATATGATATTTTGTGCTTTCTACAAATACTATCATTTCTTGTTTGTTCAATTGAATCCATTAAATTTAGTTGTTCTTTATATTTTTTGCTTCTCATTCTTCTTAATTTTCCTGTTTTTCTTTGTATATAAATACCATAACGTGTATACTAGAAATAAAGAAATAATATGGCATTTATATGAATGAATTATTAATTGTTAAATTTTTTTTAATGAAAGCTTATATACATTATTATAATTTATACATTTACAAAATTAAATTTCCTTCTTACTTTGAATAGAATGAACATGATTATTAATATTGAACATGTTAATAAAACTCCACCTGCTTTATTTCCAGTAGATGTGGCTTGTGCCATTTTTTGCCTTTCTTCGTTCTCGTTCATTTCATTTATAATTTGATCATATGATTTTTTATATTCATTCAATAAATTAGTTAAACTAATGTTATTGCTCCTTCCAGATATTTCGAAAAGATTTTTATATTCTTTGTCACATTCTCTGGCTTTTGTGCGTGCTTGGTTAATATTTCTTTTATTATTAAATCTTTTTAATGATTCAAAATTATCATACAGTTTATCAAGATATTTCATTACTTGATATATAGAATTATCAAATTTCTCAAAATCATTATTATCACATACATTTGGCAGAGTTATTGTATTCACGTCCTGTTGTCTCCTTTTCAGTTTTTCGTAACAGTCTTTCGCAGTATCACACTTAGCTTCGTATAATTTCACTAAATACTTTAGCTTGTAAAAGAAATAATAACAATTTGATGTTATGTTAAATGTATTATCTTGTCCATTTTTGCCATTTATATATTCTAAATAAGCACCTAGTATTATACAACCGTCATTAAAAGCAAATTGACTGTAGCTCAAATTTACATTACGCCCAAAAAATCTACACACAGGTGAATAACGATTTATTTGTGGTTTCACGTATCGGCTAATCCAGAAAAAATTCTTAAAAGTATTTCTACATCCGGGAAATATATCCTTAAAATTAAACTAAGAATATGAAGTCATTATCTGCATAAAAAATTAAAATTATACTCTAAACAAACAAATTTTTTATTTTATTTATGAATAGAGTATATTATAAATAAAGTAAAAAATTTTGCTTAATAAAAATTTAAAAATGTACATCCTGGTTCACAGTTATGGAGGATCCCATTTTATTTTATGCTGAAATTAATATGAAAAAAAATTATTTTCTTATAATATAATGCATCCATATTTGTTAAAAATATCAGAATACATATAATATACATACTATATGTATTAATTCATGAAATATATTTATATAACCTTCATACATTCGATAAATTATTCATATATTTTAAACTGAAATATTATTATTTGATCGTACTGGACAAAGATTTTTTAAAAAATATAATAAAATTAAAAAATAAATTCATATATTAGGATGTACAGTATAAAATAAAATTGAAAAAATATTTTAAATACTATTATATTTATAGCATTATTTTAATAATATTGTTATAAGTGTTAATAAATTAAAATGATTATGTAATATAATCAATATATTTATTATAATACATTTATTTCTAGTTCTATAATTGCTATATAAATTTAATATTTATGGTTCAAAATATAACACCCATTAGGTTAGAAATCACGCTTTGGAATCAAAGGTTTATTATTCGTAATTTTGTATTATATATGTTCTGCTTTTGTCGCTGTTTTTTCTTGAAATTATTTCTGCATTATTAATTAAATTCTAGTCATTAGTATATATATTACATGTATATAAAAAATATTAAGAACACACAAAACTAGGGTACCCTAATTTATGTGAATTATATTAATTAAGGTAAATATACCTTGTTATTTTTTCATTATTATACATAAATTTATATGAGTATAGGGAAAAGTTAAATAAACATTTTAATTTGATATATATTTTCTTATAAATGTATGATATATAGATTATTTTATATTATAATTATATTAAATTAATATTTATTATATAAACAAAAAATAAATGAAAAGAAAAATTTTATATTCTATATAATATCCAATTATGTTTTTTCATATTTATGAATGATTCGTTTTTGCAATATACAATATAATGATATAATAATAAAATTAGATAATGATCACAATATTTTAGTGCATACATAAATATATATCTATTATTATATATGCCATTATTCAATGAATGGAGAATGTATTTTATAGTAACGTTAATTTTTTTATTTTATTTTATCTTTAATTTAAAATATCAAAATTATTTTTATGAATTAAAACAATCTAACTTATTTTATTATGAAATAAATGAACTAATGATATACGAATTTCTACGTATAAATAAAAAATTTTAAGTTTTTACTACCATTTTATTAATGCATTTCGCACGGTATTAATTTCATAATATGTATGCCTTATTTTGTTTTAATTATTCATTAAGAAATGAAAATATTTTATAAGATTCGTGTATCTATTAAATATTTCCCAAAATATGTTATAATAATTAAATTTAAATATGCATATATCTTATACAAATAATATGCTTTAGGTAATTATTAATTTGTTTTATATGTTTAAAAAATATAAAAATAAAAGATATAATAATTCTATAAAACTCATCTATCATATCATTTTATATTTTTTTTCAGTTAGGAATTATATAACACTTCTTACATTTCATTGTTTTAATGCATAAATGCTATACTATTTATTATATATGTTAAATAATCTTAGTATATAATATTCAAGTTAATAAATAAAAATCATTTTATTCATGATAATAATGTATTAGAGAATTATAACTATTTTATATATTATATAAAATAGTCAATATTATTACAATAATGGTATTGATGAAGAAGCTATTTTTATATAGTATTGTATATAATGAATCATGTATATAGAAAATTAATATATGTATTACGAAATTATTTCTTATAATAACATAAAGGTAATAAATAACACATTTACAGAAATATTTTTTTTTTGAATATTATTAAATTTCATAAATGAATTCACAATAATCTAAATTAAACCAATGTTAAATTATATATTAATATATAACCATAATAATATGTGAAAATGGTAATGTACATAAAGTATGAAATAAAAAATATTATTTATCATACTGACCTATTTATTTAAAATTATGCATTTTTCTAGCATATGAATATATTTAATATATTTAACGCAAAATTAAAGGTTCCTTAATTTAACATCTCTATAGAATGACAATCTTGGTGAATGCTACTTTTATCCGTACAAGTAACTTGCATTTTTCATTAAAATAATAATAAATATTTTATTTTATATAAATTCATTCCTTTGATTTTTATAATATCATTTATTTTCATGCCACATGTTGTAAAATTAAGGATAATAACTGATTAGAAATATTAAGTTTAATATATTATTTTTGTTTAACAATATTCTGATAAAACTGATATAGACGTAGGACAATAAAGCACTACTATACTATAAATATGATTTATGTACTAAAGGATACGTGTAAAATCATGAACACGGCCTCAATATATAATAAGGAAATCAATTAATATTTATTTTTGAATTAAAATCAAAGAATCAATATAAATATTTATATTATGGATGTTTTATTTATAGAATACATATATTAAGTCAGAATCATTATATATATATAACCCTATTAATATTTAATAACAAATTTGAATTTAAATTATCTTTAAGTATATTTGATGTTATTGCCTTTTTCGTAATTTGGGATAAAAATATTTTTATAAATAAGGATTTGTTAATATTTAGGATTATATTTTAATTTTTCATGAAATTATTACAATAAAATTGTATATAAATAAATTAATCTTCTCTTTTATTTACATAATTGTTTTTATTTAATATCTAACACATCTTCATATATAATTTAACGGCATGCAAAATATTTGTATAATGCATTATGTTAATATTTCCAAATACATAAATTCATGTATTAAAAATTATTTATTAAATATTCTTCAATTTTTCAGTATCTATAATATATATAATTAATTGTTTTTTATTTTTCTTGAACTGAACCATAACCGAAACGATGGGTTTTGTCTTATTAATCACTATTATTGTAGAACACATACAATAATAATTTTATTACCATAGGGTGAATATAAGGCATAATAATTATTTAGTCTATGAACAATTGCTTTTTTTCTAGTATCTTATTAATTAAAACCCATATATAATAAACGCTTACTATAAAAATTCTATCATATATTGTACAATGATTATCTTAATTCCTATTATACTCATTCCTAAAATATGGTGAGAATAGTATATCTTGTAGAGACATATCATCTACAACATAATATTTTATATTTTAATCAGATATTTTTGAAATAAATTTATTTTTTTTAAAAATCTCAAAAATATTAGTCCAAATTACAAACTATTAGTAATGTATTTTTATACTTATTCCTTACTTTGAAAATTATACATGTATTGTTCAAAATATATATGGTATTGTTATTAACTAGAGTACATTTCTGAATAGTTTTATATATTTTATAATTAGATGAGTTAATAACTCTATATAAATAGCTTATATTTGTGCTATTCTGCTTAGATATAATTATTAAATTCAATCGTTAGAAAAATAACAATTAGTATATATAAATAAGTATAATTTTAAATAATTGTTTCTGTGTATAATCCTCCGTGAAGAATAAAGTATGATATACTAAATTATTTAATAATATGTTAAACAATAATGATATTCATGTTATGATATGTATATATTTGATTTAAGTTTTAGTTAGGAAAAACAAAAAAATACATTTTATTAATAATAAAAAAGTCAAAAAAATATATGTCTTCCTTGAAATTTAAGATAATTTACCAGCTACAGTGACATAAATAAAATTCTCTGAACCCGATAATAAAAAAGATTTACTACAAAAAATAATATTTTTTAAATTATTACATATTTATTCTTTTCTATTTAATTCAAGATTTTATAGGTTCCCATATTACCTATTTTATATTTTATAATATTTAATATATAAATAAGATATTATTTTCTTAGCAATATTATAATATTCAATTGAGTGAATATTATTAAAGTATTAATACAGCATACATTTCTACATAATTACTGTGTTATATTAATAATCATTCCTAATCACATTAAATAAACACACTTCTTATTAGTTCACATATAGAATGTATATTTCATATGTATTTTTGAAAATTCTTTTATATATAATATTATGTTCTATTATTTACATGTATCAATTTTTTACTTATTTAATCTACATCGATTTATGAAATATTACGAAATATATTTTAAAATAATTGTGCTTTCTTTATGAATATTCTTTTTAAATATACTAAAAAGGTATCATGTTCTTTTTTAAGCGTTGTCGCTTGTATTTTTATTAGACTTAAGATTGTTTAAATTTATTATAACATTCCATTCATATTTTCACCAAAATACTTTCTTGCATTTAATTATTTTAAAAATTATATGTATATAATTAAATTATATAGTGTTGTGTACAAGGAGAAATATATTCTTAAAAGTTGTAATGTATGTGGTTTAAATATTGTATGCACGTAATTGAATTAACTAACAAACAATATTTGATAAATTAATCAATAAAGTCTATTTATTTTGTAGCCATTAAATACAGAATATTCTAATAATAATATTATAACAAAAAATTTATATTCAAATGAATATAATATGTTTTGTCTATGAACAAGTAATAGTAGCTTAAATGCATTATTTATATTTTTATACCTTAAGAAATTCTAACATATTATAAAATTTTCTTTATGAGCAAAATAATTTTTATTTATTCTTTTTAAGGACACTTATTTACAATGAGAATACATATACCAAATATAGTTTCATATTAACAAATATCATATTAATGAGTTTATTTAAAAATCTTTTTTTTATTATAATGAAAAATTATTAAATTTATATATTTTGTAATAACGTCTAACTACCAACATTTTTCAATATTTATCTATTTCTCCATCATAAAGTGCAAAAATCTATATTCACTGATTTGAAAGGCATAAATATATATTATATAATAACTTTTAAAATTATTTCATAAATACACTCATGCATGTTCTTATACATAGAAACTACATGAGCATTGTTATATATTTTTATCTCTATTCTGACCAAGGATATATATTATATAGAGATTAAAAAAATTGTGTATCCTTATATACATCATTATCGTTTTCTAACATAATCATTAATTTCTAAATACATGTAATTCTCGTAATGTTATAACAGTTTATATTGACATTAATATATATTTCTTTCATATTATTAGGTAAATATTAAAAAAAACACTTAACAAAATTATTCATTTTATACTGTTTAGAAATAAAATGGTTTCTAGTTAAGTTTATCATTTATGTTATGCATAATTCACTAAATTAAAATATTGAAAAATTAACGTCTTATTATACAGTAATTTGTTTCATTTCTTCATAGCACTTTTGTAAGTAATTACAAGTACATTAAAATCCAAACACAGAGATAAAAAAAATAATTATTAAATAGTAAAAGTACATGGTAATACAACTTTATCAATATTTTTTACTGCTCATACGTGTAATTTATATATATACTTATATTGAAGAGAAACGCAAAAATGTACTAGTTATATATTCATAATAAGCAATTAAGGTAAGATATATATATCTGAAAAAAAATAATTTAAATTATAAACAATTTTGAACAATAAAAAATAGTACAGGTATAATATATCAATATAATAAGAGAAATAATATTTACTATATTCTAAATATATACATACAATATTCATCATATTCTTCTTGTTCCCGCTACTTTGTTTATGTTATAAAGATTTCTTTTAAATTAATTATATGACAATTTTAATGAATTATAATATAACATATAATAATATATTGTCTTACCTATAATTCCACCCTTAATTATATAACTATTTGCTTTCCATAATACTTTTCCACAGTTCAACGTTTTATATATAAGAAAAAAAAAATATATATATTTTTTGTGCCATATAAGAAGCATTTTATGGATGATTCAATAAATAATTTTTTAGAGAACATAAATTGTTTCTCAAAAAAATAAGAAAATTATATTAGATTATTATCATATATCATATTAAACTCAAGAACGTATATACAAAAATTTGAATATAATTAAAACATTCTAAATTATAATGTTAAATAAAATGTCCCATATTAAATTACATCGGTGAATACAAAAATTATATATGTAGCTAATTTTTTATTTTATCTAAGATGATATAACGCATATTTATAAATCAAAGTAATCATAGATTATATAACTATAAATTTTAATATTTAAAGCTAATTTTTTATTTATAATACATAAATTCAGTAAATACGATTATTTTATGTATCATTTCTCCCACAAAATTATATTTCGTGAGATTATAACTATAATTTAATTATTAAGGATAATCAGTATTAATTTTTATTTACTTATATAATATAAACATATTCTGTTATAATTAAAATATGTAATACATCTTCATATACTCAATTTATGCATAATAACAATAGTATTGATTATTGCATAAATTTGATATGAAACGCATTATTTTTATTTATATTGAATAAATTGGTAGTACTTTTATAAATCATGGCAATGAAAAGCATACGTATTTCTTAACTAATATGATACAATAAAAAGGTTTTTCTAAAAATCTTTATAAAAAATTATATTTTTTATGTCATTTACATAATAACATAATTGCCTTGTGAGAAAAATAGTTTTCTTGTTTTATATTTTACATATAATAAAATTATTCACAAAAACATGTATTAAAAAAAATAATATATATATATATTATTTATGATAATGTATTATTCTGAGAATCACATATATAACATATATAAAGAATTTTAAATTTTAATGAACAAATCATAGTATGGGTAATCTAAGGTGGGTAAATATAATATTCATATAAATATATATATTAATTACCTATTTCTTTTTTATAAAGGGTTATATATTACATATTTTATGTTTTTTCCTACTCGAAATATTACAGTTTGTATATTGGAAATAAAAAAGGATAGATTGATATAATAATGAAATATACATAGGAAGAATATTCATGAATAATTCAGAAACATAAATGTTAATAAAATAATTATTTTATACTATTTATATTATTAAAAGTTAATATTTTATATTTTATATAATACGTAAAATACTAAAAATTAAAGTTACTAAAAATACTAAAAGTTTTAACATATATATAGTAAGTT
>NW_021629038.1:0-24779 GCF_002157705.1 Plasmodium gonderi
TAAAGATCACATAATAATATTTTTCTTAAAAATATATTTTCAATTCCTGTATATATTATGATTTTTATTTATAGATCAATTTCTCTTATATATATCCCATATGCTCGGAGGGTTTCAGTTGGATAGAATATGAACATTCGCGTCACCATTTATACAATGATTTAACAAAATTGTGTAGTAATTTTCATAATACAGTAACAAGATATAAAACTACTTATTAACCTTTTATTTAGAGTTATAAATTTATTAGTCTATATTCACAACATATATAAACATAAGGTAAAATGTTATTAAGGGAGAATATTGTAAATACTTTTATTACAAAGTAAAAAAAATATAATAGCTACTTTTCTTTTAAATTGTGGTGATACTAATGATTTTTATGAAAAAATGAGAGAACATATACTTAAAATTATTGATCCAAGTATATCTGATATATGTATAAAATATTTTATCAATATTGATAAAAATAGCATTAATATATTTGATAATCTTGATGAACTTGTTAGCAGTTATAATAAATTCTATTATGGTCATGAAAACTATTCCGACCTTCAAGCATTTATAGGCCGTATAAATTTCGTGGAACGAAGCGAATTTAATAATCGTGAGTGTATTAGATTATTACTGAAAAAATATTATGGTTATTATAAAAATTATGTGAAAACCGAACTTGAGGATAAAGCTATAATTTCTTATAGCATTTATAATGATAAGTACATTAATGGAATATTGAATGTAGTGTCATCGACGAATGAAAATGTAGATGATGCAGAAGGACAAATAGATTTTGCTGAAGTTATAGAAGCACATACGGATTTTGCTTCAGGTACTGGTACAGGTATAGGTTTTTCATCTTTTGCAATATTAGTAATTGCATTCATTTTGTATAAGATGATAAAGTAAATTCATTTAATAAATTTATATTGTATTATAATTTATCTTAAAAATAATTTAAAAATATTGATATAAAATAAATGAATAACATATAAAAATATTATCAATTTTTTTATACAGATTACCACTTGTTTTTCATTTTTATAAACAAGAGTAAGGATATTAAGGAAAAAGCTGAAAAAAAATTACAAAAATAATCTCCATCTTATGGACAAATTTGATTTTGAATACAAAAATTCAGTTGATGATAGATATAAAATACTATATAGTTAAATTAGCATAACCAATAAATGCGGAATCTTAATTATGGTTTTTGTTTTATTTTTTATAAAAAATACAAAAAATATTATTTTTGTATAAAGAAATACAATTATATGAATATTCTAATATGATACAAAATCAATAAAAAGAATTCATTATCTTAGTTATTTACAATAACAAAGGCAATTTCGATTTCTACTTATTTATTCAAGAGGAAAAAATAAATTTATTTAGTATAGGAAAAATAAATAATATATAAAAACACATTGTAAATGATAACATATAATATTTTTATATGATTATATTGCTATAATTAAATTATATACACTAACATTCATCATTATTTATAATTTGATGTGTCAATTATTGTATATTAACTCGAGTAAAAACATTTTATGTAGAAATTAATTTAAAAAAGAAAATAATAAATATATTATAAAAAGCATATTTCCAGAATGAATAAGAAAATTCAATTAAAATAGGAATATAATTTGAATACATGTACATTGATAAAATCAATCGTACATTATTTTTAATATTTCCATTAAAATTACGATTTCTGGATATTATAAAAGTATACTTACAACTGATAAAACTTAGGGCATATTGAATACATTATATATTATATAAAAATATTTATTCTAAATACATTTTTATCACTTCGAGGATATAATTACATCTATTTTAACATTATTCCGTGTGTGATCTTTTGAATTAATTCTACATTTTATAATGAAAGGCTATTGTATAATAAATAAACATATTACACCAAAAATATAATGATTTATAAAAATAATATTATTATATATATATGAATAATATTTTTTGTATTTATGAATTCTAATATAGTATATATTATTATTTATTATAAATTCCTTATTACAATACATTAGTAATAATTGTCAACGCTATAGAATTTGATTATTACAGGTTACACTTTACAGAGTTTTAAATATAATCGAAAATCATTTTGTTTTAATATAATTCTTACATTTAATCGAAAGATAAGATATTAAAAAAAAATATATCTATTTATAATACTTCAAACATGAATTCTATGCATATTAATCGTAAATATACTCTAAGAATATATACTATTACTTATATGTATTATAATATGACGAAAAATATATAGAATCAGTAAATATATACATAAAACCTCATTGATAAAGTAAAATAATGTAAGGGAAACAATAAATATACAGAAAAAAAATGTATTATATATAATATTACTACATTTAAAATAGCAAATTTTCAATAAAGTTGTTCTAAATATATAATTATATAAAAATAATATATGTTAATATATAAAGGGAAAAAAATAAAAAGTCCATAATATGCACGAATGTATATTATTTCTTTACCTTTTCTAATTTCTTCTACGATTTTTTTTTCTTTTTTTTTTCATGTATATATGTATATTTCTCCTATGATAAATATATCATATATATATTAAGGTACATTAAATTGATTACAATGATTTGAAACATATATTCATATATATAATCAATGAATGTGAATTAAGTTATTATTCTAGATAAAAATATATGTATAGTAAAATAATATATAATTAAATCATTAAATAATTATATATATTGCTTTGGAATGTTTTTATAATTTATAATATATTTTCCTATATTAGAATAAAAAAACAGAAACTATATATGAATTAGGATAAGTATATATATTTTTTAATAATATTTAAGTTTTTATAATTTATTTTTTAGTCTTCATGAACTCATATTAAATTATATATGATTACACACATTTTGATAATGAATTATTTTAATATATTTTATGATGTGTTATCATATATAATATTCTTTTATTATTATATATGTAAAAAGAAGCCATATTATAATTTTTTTTATTTCATTACTATTGTATTACAGTTTTTAATATAGTTTAGATAATCTATAGAAATCTATCCTTAGTTAATTAGTTCATTATATATTTGTATTATGCGTAATCATCTATGCCATATGATATTTTGTACTTTTTATATATACTATCATTTCTTGTTTTTTCAATTGAATCCATTAAATTTAGATGTTCATTATATTTTTTGCTTATAATTCTTCTTAATTTTCTTGGTTTTCTTTGTAAACAAATACCATAACGCGTATACTAGAAATAAAAAAATAACATGGCATTCATATTAATATATTATTAATTATTAAATTTTTTTAATAAAAAATAATATACATTATTATAATATATACATTCACAAAATTAAATTTCCTTTTTACTTTGAATAGAATGAACATTATAATTAATATTGAAAATGTTAATAAAACTACACCTGCCTCATTTCCAGTAGATGCGACTTGTGTCATTTTTTGCCTTTCTTCGTGGTCCTTAATTTCATTTATAATTTGATCGTATGATTTTCTATATTCTTTCAATAAATTAGTTAAACTAACGTTACTGCTCCTTTTAGATATTTCTAGAAGATTTTTATAATTTTTTTCACATTCTCTGGCTTTAATGCGGGATTGATTAATATTTCTTTGATTACTAAATGTTCTTAATGTTTCAAAATTTTCATACAGTTTATCAAGATATTTCATTACATGATATATAGAATTATCAAATTTCTCAACATCTTTATTATCACATACATTTGGCAGAGTTATTGTATTCACGCCCTGTTGTCTTTTCTTCAGTTTTTCGTAACAGTCTTTCGCAGTATCACACTTAGCTTCGTATAGTTTCACTAAATCCTTTAGCTTGTAAAAGAAATAATAACAATTTGATGTTATGTTAAATGTATTATCTTTTCCATTTTTGCCATTTATGTATTCTAAATAAGCACCTAATATTACACAATCGTCATTAAAATAAATTTGACTGTAGCTCAAATTTACATTATGTCCAAAAAATCTACACACAGGTGAATAACGATTTATTTGCTTCCACACGTATTGGCTATTCCAGAAAAAATTCTTAAAAGTATTTCTGCATCCGGGAAATATATCCTTAAAATTAAACTAAGAATATGAAGTCATTATTCTCATAAAAAATTAAAATTACACTATAAACAAACAATTTTTTTATTTTATGTATAAATAGAGAATATTATAAATAAAGTAAGTAATTTTCTTTTATAAAAAATTATAAATATACATCCTGGTTCACAGTTATGGAGGATCCCATTGTATTTTATGCTGAAATTAATATAAAAAAAAAATTATTTTCCATAAATATAATGCACATATATTTTTTAAACATATCAGAATAAATATTCTATACATATTATATGTATTAATTCATGAAATATATTTATATAACATTCATACATTCGATAAATTATTCATATATTTTAAACTGCATTATTACTATATGATCGTATTGGACAAATATTTTCTAAAAAAATTGGATAAAATTAAAAAATAAATTCATATAGTATAATGTACATTATAAAATAAAATTGAAAAAAATGATTTAAATACTATTATATCTATAGCATTATTTTAATAAAATTATTATAACTCTTAATAAATTAAAATGATTAGGTAATATAATCAATAATTTTATTATAATACCTTTATTTCTATTTCTATAATTGTTATATAAATTTAATATTTATGGTTCAAAATATAACACACATTATGTTAGAGATCACGCTTAGAAATCAAAGGATTATTATTTATAATTCTGTATTATATATGTTTTTGTTTTATCGCTTCTTTTTCTAGAAAATATTTCGCGTAATTAATTAAATTCTAGTCGTTAGTACATTTATTACTTGTATATAAAAAATATTAAGAACACACAAAACTAAGGTACCCTAGTTTATGTGAATTATATTAATTATGGTAAATATTCCTTCTTATTTTTTTATTACTATACATAAATTTATATGAGTATATATGGAAAAGTTAAATAAATATTTTAATTTATCATATATATTCTTATAAATGTATTATATATAGATTATATTATATTTATATTAAATTAATATATATTATATAAACAAAAAATAAATGAAAAAAAAATTTTACATCCTAAATAATATCCAATTATGTTTTTTCAGTTTTATGAATGATTATTTTTTGTAATATTTAATATAATGATATAATAATACAATTATATAATGATCACAATATTTCAGTGTATACATAAATATATATTTATTTTAATATTTGCCATTATACAATGAATGTGGAATATTTTTTATAGTAACATTAATTATTTTATTTTTTCTTTAATTTAAAATATTAAAATTATTTTTATCTCTTAAAACTATCTTACTTATTTTATTATGAAATACATGAACTAATGATATACGAATTTCTATGTATAAATAAAAAATTATAAAGTTGTTATTACCATTTTATTAATGCATTTCGCACGGTATTAATTTCATAATATATATGCCTTATTTTGTTTTAATTATTTATTAAGAAACGACGATATTTTATAATATTTGTGTACCTATTAAATATTTCTTAAAATATGTCATAATAATTAAATTTAAATATACATATATCTTATATAAGTAATATGCTTGATATAATTATTAATTTGTTATAAATATTTAAAAAATATATAAATAAAAGATATAATAATTCTATAAAACTCATCTATCATAACATTTTATATTTTCTTTCAATTAGGAATTATATAACACGTCATACGTTTCACTATTATAGTGTACAAATGCTATACTATTTATTGTATATGTTATGTAATCTTAGTTAATAATATTCAAGTTATTAAATAAAAATACTTTTATTCGGTATAATAATTCATTAGAAAATTATAGCTCTTTTATGTATTATATAAAATAGTCATAATTTTATTACAATAATAGTATTGATGAAGAAGCTATTTTTATATAGTATTGTATATAATGAATCATGTATATATAAAATTAATATATGTATTATGAAATTATTTCTTATAATAACATAAAGATAATACATAACACATTTACAGAAATGTCTTTTTGAATATTATTAAATTTCATAAATAAATACACAATAATCTAAATTAAACTAATGTTAAATAATATATAAATATATAACCATAATAATATGTGAAAAAGGTAATGTACATAAAGAATGAAATAAATAATATTATTTTTCATACTGACTTATTTATTTAAAATTATGCATTTTTCAAGCATATGAATATATTTAATTGATTTAACGCAAAAATAAGGGTTCCTTAATTTAACATCTCTAAAGAATAACAATCTAGGTAAATGCTATTTTTATCCGTACAAGTAACCTGCATTTTTCATTAAAATAATAATAAATATTTTATTTTATATAAATTCATTCCTTTGATTTTTATAATGTCCTTTATTTTCATACCACGTGGTGTAAAATTAAGGATTATACCTAATTAGAAATATTAAGTTTAATATATTATTTTTGTTTAACTATATTCTGATAAAACTAATATAAACCTAGGAAAATAAATCACTACTATACTATAAATATGATTTATGTACTAAAGGATACGTGTAAAATCATGAACGTGGCCTCAATATATTTAAGGAAATTATTTAAAATTTTATTTTTGAATTAAAATCAAAGAATGAATATAAGTCTTTATATTATGAATGTTTTATTTATAGAATATATATATTAAGTCAGAATCATTATATATATAACCCTATTAACATTTAATAACAAATTTGATTTAATTTATCTTTAAGTATATTTGATGTTATTATCTTTTTCATAATTTGGGATTAAAATATTTTTATAAATAAGGATTTGTTTAAATTTTGGAATATATTTTAATTTTTCATGAAATTATTACAATATAATTGTATAGAAATAATCTAATCCTCTCTTCTATTTACATCATTATTTTTATTTAATATCTAATACATCATCATATATAATTTAAGGGCATGCAAAATATTTGTATTATGCATTATTTTCATATTTCCAAATACATAAATATATGTATTAAAAATAATTTATAAAATATTCTTCAATTTTTCTGTATCCATAAGATATATATAATTAATATTTTTTTATTTTTCTTGAATTAAACCATAACCGAAACCATTGGTTTTGTCTTTTTAATCAGTATTATTGCAGAAAACATACAATAATAATTTTATTATCATAGGGAGAATATAAGGCATAATAACTCTTTAGTCTATGAACAATAGCTTTTTTGCTGGTATCTTATTAATTAAAACCCATATATAATAAACGCTTACTATAAAAATTCTATCACATCTAGTACAATGATTATCTTAATTCCTATTATACTCATGCCTAAAATATAGTGATAATAGTGTATCTTGTAGAGACGTATCATCTACTACATAATATTTTATATTTTAATAAGATATTTTTAAACTAAATTTATTTTTTTTAAAAATCTCAAAAATTTTGGTCCAAATGATAAACTATTAGTAATGTATTTTTATCCTTATTCTTTATATTGAAAATTATACATGTATTGTTCAAAATATATATGGTATTTTTATTAACTGCAGTACATTTCTGAAGAGTTTTATATATTTTATAATTAGACGAATTAATAACTCTATATAAATAGCTTATATTGTGCTATTCTTCTTAGATATAATTATTAAATTCAATCGTTAGAAAAATAACAATTAGTATATATAAATAAGAATAATTTAAAAAAATTGTTTCTGTGTATAATCCTCCGTGAAGAATAAAGTATGATATACTAAATTATTTAATAATATATTAAACAATAATGATATTCATGTTATGATATGTATATATTTGTTTTCAATTTTAGTTAGGAAAAACAAAAAAATATATTTTATTAATAATAAATAAGTTAAAAATATATATGTCTTCTCTCAAATTTAATATAATTTTCCAGCTACAATGACATAAATAAAATTCTCTGAACCTGGTAATAAAAAAGATTTACTACAAAAAATAATATTTTTTAAATTATTACATATTTATTATTTTCTATTTAATTCAGGATTTTATAGAGTCCCATATAACCTATTTTATATTTTATAATATTTAATATATAAATAAGATATTATTTTCTTAGCAATATTATAATATTCAATTGAGTGAATATTATTAAAGTATTAATACAGCATACATTTCTAAATAATTAATATGTTATATTAATAATTATTTCTAATCACATTAAATTAACACACTTCTTATTAGTTCACATATAGAATGTATATTTCAGAAGTATATTTGAAAATTCTTTTATATATAATATTATGTTCTATTATATACGTGTATCAATTTTTTACTTATTTAATCTACATCAATTTATGAAATATTACGAAATATACTTTAAAATAATTGTGCTTTCTTTATAAGTATTTTTTAAATATACTAAAAAGTTATCATGTTCTTTTTTAAGCGTTGTTGCTTGTATTTTTATTAGACTTAAGATTGCTTAAATTTATTATAACATTCCATTCATATTTTCACCAAAATAATTTTCTTATACTTAATTATTTTATAAATTATATGTATATAATTAAATTATATAGTGTTGTGTACAAAGAGAAATATATTCTTAAAAAATGTAATGTATGTGGTTTAAATATTGTATTCACGTAATTGAATTAACTAACAAACAATATTTGATAAATTAATACATAAAGTCTATTTATTTTGTAACCATTAAATATCGAATATTCTAATAATGATATAATAACAAAAAATTAATATACAAATGAATATAATATGTTTTGTCTATGAACAAGTAATAGTAGCTTAAATGCATTATTTATATTTTTCTATCATAAGAAATTCTAACATATTATAAAATTTTCTTTTTCAGGAAAATAATTTTTATTTATTCCTTTTAAGAACCCTTATTTACAATGAGAATACATATATCAAATATAGTTTCATATTAACCAATATCATATTAATGGATTTATTTAAAAACATTTTTTTTATTATAATGAAGAATTATTAAATTTATGTATTTTTTAATAACGCCTAACTACCAACATTTTGCAATATTTATCTATTTCTCAATCATAAAGTGCAAAAATATATATTCACTGATTTGCAAAGTATAAATATATATTAAATAATAACTTTTAAAATTATTTCATAAATACACTCATACATGTTCTTATACTTAGAAACTACATGGGCATTGTTATATATTTTTGTCTTTATTCTGACAAAGGGTATATATTATATAGAGATTAAAAATATTTTGTATCCTTATATACATCATTATCGCTTTCTAACATAATCATTAATTTCTCAATATATGTAATTCTCGTGATGTTATAACTGTTTATATTGACATTAATATATATTTCTTTCATATTATTAGGTAAACATTAAAAAAAACACTTAATAAAATTTTTCTTTTTATATTGTTTAGAAATAAAATGGTTTCCAGATAAGTTTATCATTTATGTTATGCATAATTCACTAAATTCAAACATTGAAAAATTATCGTTTTATTATACAGTAGTTTATCTCTTTTCGTCATAGCACTTCTGTAAGTATTTACAAGGTACATTAAAATCCAAACTCGTAGGTAAAAAAAATAATATTTAAATAGTAAAAGTACATGGTAATACAAATTTATCAATATTTTTTACTTCTCATACGTGTAATTAATATATATATTTATATTGAAGATAAATGCAAAAATGTACTAGTTATATATACATAATAAGCAATTAAAGTAAGTTATATATATCTGAAAAAAAATAATTTAAATTATATAACAATGGTGAACAATAAAAAATGGTTGAGTAAATAGTCTATCAAGATAATAACTGTAATTATATTTACTATATTCTAAGTATATATATACAATATTCATCATATTCTTCTTGTTACTGCTACTTTGTTATTGTTATAAAAATTCGTTTTAAATTAATTATATAACAATTCTTATGAATTATAATGTAAAATATAATAATATAATATCTTATATATAATTATAAGCTTAATTATATAATTATTTCCTTTCCATATAATTTTCATCCCAGTTCAACTTTTCAAATATAAGGAAAAAAAAAAAAAAAATACATTTTGTTCTATTTATGGAACATTTCATCGAAGATTAAATAAATAATTATTTAGAGAACATAAATTGTTTCTCAGAAAAATAAGAAAATTATATTAGATTATTACATTAAATGATATTAACCTAAAAACTGAATACAAAAAATTTTGAATATAATTAAAACATTCTTAATTATAATATTAAATAAAATGTCCTATATTGAATTACAGAAAGGAATATAAAAATTATATTCGTAGATAATAATTTATCTTGTCTCAGATGATATAACACTTATTCATATATAAAAATAATCATAGGTTATATAACTATGAATTTTAATATTTCAATCTAATTCTTTATATATAATACCTAAATTCAATAAATATGATTATTATATGATCATCTCCCACAAAAAAATTTATTTCTTGAGGTTATTATCATAATTCAATTATTAAAGATAATATTCATTTATTTTATTTTACTTATATTATATATCCATATTCTATTATTATTAAAACATGTAATTCTTCATTATATAAACAATTTATGCATAATAACAATAGATATAATTATTGTAGTAATTGAATATATAATGCATTATTATTATTTATATTGAGTAATTTTTTAGTGGTATTGTCACTCATGACAAATAAAAGCATACACTTCTCTTAATTAATACAATGCAATCAAAAAAATTTTAAGGGGTTATATAAAAAATTAAATATTTTTATGTTATTTACATTATAGCATAATTGCTTTGTACACAAATTTTTATTTTTATTTTATATTTTACATATAATGAAATAATTCATTAAAAAAAAAAAACTTCAAAAAATAATATCTGTATTTTTATATGATTATGTTTCATCGTGAGAATAATTTATATCTCATATAAAATAAATTTTATATTTTAAAGAGCAAATAATATTATAAGTTAAATAAACTGTGTGATTATAATATTCATATAAATATATATTTTAATTATCTATTTCATTTTAAAAATGGGTTATATATTACATATTTGATGTTATTTCCTAGTCTAAATATTGCATTTTGCATATTGGAAATGAAAATGAAAAAATTGATATTATTATGAAATATCCATAGGAAGTTTATTCATGAATAATTCAAAAGCATACTGTAATTAAATTAAATATTTTATATTATCCATTTCATAAGAATTTAATATTTTATTTTTCAAAAAACACATATACCACTAAAAATTATTAGTTATTAAAAATACGAAACAGTTTAACTTATATATAGTAAGTAAAATTAAAGAATATATATATAAGGCATATACAAAAATTATTTTTCTAAATAAAAACTAGATAATAATAAAAACAGCATAAATAGAAATCTGGATAAAATATTTTTAATTATAATATAATAATAATAACTTCATATATTGGTACAAAAGATTTATTAATATTATATTAGTGCTTATTAATAAAATATTAACAAATAATGAATGAAACAATAAAAATATTAATAGTATCTGCAAATATTATAAAATAAGCAGAACTCTATATATCCATCCCTTTTATATATATATATTTTATTAATTTATAAAATATCATATGTTAATATTAACTCATATACTGTAGAAAAATATATATATAATGTTCTAATACATATCAATATATCCCATAATAAAGCTTATAATATAATTCATAGCATTCCAATTAATATATAGAAATAATAATCTTATTGTGTTTGGCTCCAAGAAAACTTGTAGATTTATACTAATTGATAATAAAGGATACTGAATTATAAATAGTAAACAGTAAAGTCTTAACCCTAAAAATAATCCTGAAAACTAAACACTGAATAAGATTTTACGTTTATTACATTTTTATGAATTTATATAAAATAATAATAATTATACATTCATAGCAATAAAAAAAAAAAGAATATACTTATTTTTCAAAAATTATATTATAAAAATAATATATTTAAAAATATTATTTATAGCACTTAATCATTAATAAATAATCTATAATCATTAACATAAGATATAAATCCTTTGTCAAAAAATTCAATTAGAAAATTTAAAATCATGAACTCTGAAAACTAATGTATTATAGATGTTTTTATTGTCGTATTTTATCAAACAATGCTATTGTTCTTATTATGTAAGCGTTATAACCTTGTTTTCCTTTTTCTCCTTAAAACAATTAAAGATTAATACAAAACATCACAAATAGTACCATATTTTAATTACAATAAAAATTAATGATTATTTTAGTCTAATTAATTTTTCTATCATTTGCATAATATTAATAAAGTATAAATATTATTTTCTAATATTATATATAATTCTTTTTAATTTTTTTGGAGTATATGTGCGAGTATGCTTAAATTTTTAAAACACATAATCATAAAAGTTATATAGTCATTTTTATGATGAGTGAATATAATGTAGGATAGAATTATTATAATATCAATTACAATATTATAATAAACGCATACATTATTTTCCTTTATATTTATATAATTTTTTTCATATGTATATGATTCTTGTATTACAATTATTTTTTCTACATTTTAGTATGAAAAAGTATATTCCTTATTTCCTGAATGTGAAAAATTTATGCGGGAAGAACAGATTTTTTTTAATAATAATTGGGAGACTTACTGTGAGGAATTTGAAGACAACTATTCAGATATACTTGCTCCCAGTGTTTCAAATATATGTTCTAAATCTATTGAATATTTATTTCAAATATTTACTTCAACTGAAAACTCATCACTGAAAAATGTTGCTGTACAATACTTGTATTATTGGATAAATCAAAAAAAACAGACAAATGAAGAGGATAATACAGGAATTAATAAATTTTATGAAAAATTGATTTTAAACGCTAAGGAAAAAGATATAGAATTTTTGAAGCATTATAATAATTACCTAAAATATAATATTGAGGATTTAGAAATAATCAATGATTTATACAATATTAAAACATTAATTAATAACATAAGTTCTAATAGTAGAAATCCTACTGGCAATGAAAAAAATTTTGCGAAAGAATGTGAAAAAAGATATAATCGTCTCTATAAAATATGCGAAAATACGCATAACGCTGATTTATGTGATGAATTCAAAAATATTAGAAAAAAACTTCGTGATCATAATATTATTAATAAATATCATATAAGTATACCAGAAATGTTATCTTATTTGGAAAAACAAAACATAATAGTTCCTATTTTAATTCCTATTGTTATAACTTTATTAGTATCATGCCTTTTAATTTATATATATAAAGTTAATAATAAAAAAATATATTTACCCAATAAAAAAATTGTTAAAAGAGAAAAAATATATAATAATATTTATATTCTTATAAAATTATATTACTAAATTAATGTATTTTTTATTATTATTATTAGTTCACACCACATGGCTCATACTTGAAATATGCTGTAAAAAGTATAAGAAATAAATTTAAAAATACATATAAAAAATTGGATACAATGCATTCTTATGAAAATTACGATAACAACTCATGGAAAAGGGGATATGATGTGTTATATAATTCTGCTTAGTTGTAGTATTAAATATAAATTATAAAAATATATTACATTTAAATGGTATATAAAATGAAGGAATTAAATATTTTCAGATTGATTCTATTAGTATTTTCATATTAAAAAAAATAAGACTTGTAATAAAGTTTTGGATTATTTGGGAAATATAATATAACATTTATTCAATAAGAAGAATGCCAAATGATATAATCCATCCTTTCATAATGAATGAATAAATATGGAACTTATATATTTAAGAAATTTACCTTTTTTAATATTCTACAGCTTGTATGAATAAAATTTTTTCTTTTTATTAAGTGACATCACATAAATATAATAATTTAACAGAAATGAAATAAAACATATATATATACATCCCGATATTCTACTATATAATGGTATATACAAATTAGTATTCAATTATAAAATAAAAATTATGAAAAATAATTTATAGTGAAAATTATTTTTATAATATACTTATGGAATTTTTTCACAGATTATAAAATGTTTAAAAAAAATTTATAACATTAATGTGTAAAATTTTATAAGATACATGATTTTTAAGGCACATGTTAGGGCATGAATAATAATATGCTGTTTATTGTTATATATTTTTTATTTAATTTAATATACTGTTTTATATTACAATACAAATATATTTTTTTTATATGATTAATATTGAAAATATCCATAACCTACATAATAGTAATTATGCTAATCTCTTATGTACATTCATTTAATGCAAATACAATTTAATTTTCTTTAACTATAAGGAAATTTACTTTTTTATATTTTATATATAACACAAGTGAGTCCTTTAACTATAACTTATTAAAAAATATTTTTATATCTAGAAAAAATATTATGCAATAAGCTATCAATAAGTGATAATACACAAAAGTCATTACATATATTGTATACATCATTATAAAAAAAAGTGAAAAGCTTAAAATCCATTACACATAATAAATTAGAAAAAAAAATTTACATACGTATAAAAAAAATTATAAAATTAATCATAAAATGAAAATATTTACATGTATTTAAAGTAATATATATAGACAAAAAATATATATATTCATTTTAAAACATTATTAAAGAAAATTGGTTATCATATAATATGTAAATATAACTTCATATAATATTTATAGTTCCAAATTTATGTTATACAATAAATATAACATTCATCATAATAATTTCTTATTCACACATTTCATTAAACATTCGTTCTAGTTTTTACTTTACGCACGAAATACTTCATTCTATCCATTCATGATATATGTAGTATTATATATAATTAAATCGAGTACACTTATAGTAAATAAAATGTATAAAAATCATATTTCATGTAAAATTATTCATACTCATTCAATAAAAGGATTCTTATGTATTTTTATATTATTTATAAAATACATAAAATTAATGTTAATTACTTTCTAAATAATTATACACATAGATAGTAAGAATTTATATTTGCTGAAAGGATATTTCTATTGTGATCACACAGTATGTTAAATTTTTATAACGAAAAATTATATTAAAAATATAAGTATTTTGAATATATGTAATCTTACTTTTATGTTGTATATTATAATATATAGGAAAAAAGAAGAGTGTGAATTACTAAATTTATTATTAATTCTAATGCATAAGTAATGAATGTTTTTATTTAGTATATATTTTCCATTTCAAGAAAAAGGTAATGCCATAGTTCTCACATGTATATTTATTTATGCTAATAATGATATTTTTCGTGTTAATTCATATATATATTCTACATATTACATTATATATAAAAATTTGGTCTTGTGTATTTTTATGATTTTATAACATAACATTTTCCAGTATTCTTCTTTATATATATGATTTTTTAAATGTATGATAACAAATTTTATAATAAATATAATTTTATTTTATCTATATGTTATAATCATAAATTAAATTAAAGGCTAATACTTTTTTTGACAAACAGAGCCATTAATTTACATTAGGATAGTAGGTTATAATTAATACAAAGCATTATACATCATATGAGTATAAATACTTAAGTTAAATATGTGTTAATGCATATAATTAAAATATGATTCTTTAAAATATACTACCTTCATAAAGAGAATAATATTATACGATCTTTTACTGTTTGTTATATTACATATTCACTTGTTATACATAATTTATACAAAATAATATTAATTGAGATATTACGTAATTATCATGCATTATTATGTTTATTATCACATTTAATATATAATATATATATATGATTATTATACTCTTAGAAATATTTATTTTTATGCATATATATATGTAATGTTTTAACTTATGTTCAACTGATCTGGTTAGTGGAATTCTTTAAATGTAATTCTAATTAAAGGTTTTATACGAAATATAGAGATAATATATCAAAATATTATAGTTATTTTATTCTTAATTAATTCAAATTTAATAGAAAAAATAATTTATTTTGTTCTAAAATAAATATATTACTACTGTACTATTTTTCCATATCAAATATTTATATATACTAATATTTAAAAAAAAATAGATTATTAAACATATAACAATTGACTGGGAAGAATATGTATTGGGAGAGAACATTTTTTATATTAAATTTATATCTGAATCGCATTATGATATTATTCATCACACATAAATTTACTATTCCAGTTGAAAAAATATCACATAATGTATATGTATGTTTTTTATTATTAACTATCCGTTAAGGTAATATTATAATATATAAAGAAATAAATATATAAACAGTTTTAAATTTTAGTACATTGTTTTACTGTATGCATAAATATAAGATTAATTTAATCCTAATAAATATAAATAATTTTAAGTATAATCACAGTTATAATATAATAAACATAACTATAAAATACTAAATTCTGAAAAACATTTGTGAAATAACATAAATTGTGAAAACAAATAACGCATGTTGTTATTTTTATTGTATTTATTATATATATATATATATATAAAGAATAATATAAAATATACATATATAAGCTTATATAATATAACAGAACTAAAGTTAATATATTTTTAAATATATAATGAAAATAATACATATTTATATATTTAACACAAAATTACTGTATAGAATAACTCATATTTAATGAAATATATGAAACAACAAAAAAATGCACATGATTAACAAAATATAACTAAATATCATGTAAATTATTATAAATAGTATTATTAATACTTCTTATTTTTATGTATAATAATATAAATATTAAGTTCTGAAATTAAGTGCAAATGTAAAAGCACATTTCAAAAAAGCGAAAATAAAAACAAAATTTTAAACACTATTCCTAAAATATAATATCAAATGTGAATCCTATTTCACTAAAATATTATATTATTAAATAGAAAAATTAAAACCTTTTATTAATTTATGTATTCTGTGAACTAATTTATTTTTTTCTCTATCTCTTTTACAAGAGAATTCTTAAAATAATTTGTTTACATTTTTATATATTAGTTTTATAGAAATCAATTCATTTTAATTACATATATACTTATTAAATTATGTGGAGCTATATAACACATTATAACTACTATTCCAATAAATACTTTTAAATATTTCTGAGTTTTGCGATTTATTCCTTTCTTCTTTGAAACGACGACATTTATTTATTATCTTTTTTATTACTCCATGCAAGGATGAATTATATGGCAAAAACTAATTTGTAATAAAATAAAATTATGCTTTAAAAATATATTAATATTATAAATTTTTTTAATTTATTAAAAATATTATTATATTATATAAATATATATATCCACAACACATTTAACCTTATAAATTATAAATAAAAAATCTGATGTTATTAATAATATGATTGTTGATATTATAGCATTTTTTTTTTTCCTAGTTGTGTTGGATGTTATGATTATGCTTTCAGTTTTTTTACAAGCTGTAGATTGACATTTAGCTTGAACACATATATCAGATGATTTTTGTAAAATGCTTAATTTATCATTAATATATTTTAATGCTTCACAAAACAATCTTCAATTCGTGGGTTCACAAGTTTTATGGTAAAATTCATACTTATTTAAATATTTAGAAATCAAATCGCACTTGCTTATTCCAGAGGTATAAGGATTATTGTTTATGTAATAAATATTATTATTCATATCATATAAATCATCCAGTATTTGTAATGCACTATTTGAAATAGTAACCCAATTATAATTATAACATATATTTTTTACATATTTATATTTTATTCTAAATAGATCCTCATAAATACCTTGGGTTTTATCACTATTACTACTAGATATAAGTATTTTGTATAACCAATAATATAAGTAAAAAAATTTTGCATGTTCGTATATTTTATAATCATTATTCTCTATATTATACACAAATGATAAGGCCGCGTTACATTTTTCCAAAGTAAAGTTATTATCAATTATACTTTGTGCTCCAATAAGGCCATTAGTACAATGATCACCATGATAGTCCAAAATGTTATCAAAACTTTCTATAGTTTTATTAAATTCAGGAAAATTTTTTACGAAAGTGTACTAAAAATGAATAGCAAATATATAAAAAGCATAATATTTTCATAAACTAAATTTTTATATTGCTTTTGGAAAATGGAATATTTATATATATAATAATTGTGTAAATTATATATTATTAACAATAGGTTACATAAAATTTATCCATGGCACATAAGATTATATATTTTTAGGGATGATCTAGTAATATTATTATTGTTTTGAAATATATGAATAATATATATTATAAAACAAACACATAGAATAAGGATACGTACGATTTTTTATTTTAATCATTGAATTTATATAAATTTGTCACATATCGTTATATTATTATTAATTATACTGCTATTAATATAGCAAAAAATACAAGTGGCATATAATACATATTAAATACTAAAACTCCCAATATAAAAGAATAAATACTTAATTTACAAAAAATAACCTATATCGATTTAAAATGTAACTTAATTATAATTTTTTGATAAAATAAAATTAAATAATTTTGATAATCCTTCATTTAATGTGTATATATATAATGCTAGTATGTATTATTACTTTTAATATATGTAAAATTATATGTTTAATAATCAACGTTATATTTTATTGATATTATTATATATATTATAATTAACACGTTTGCATTTTATGTATATACATTGCTAAATTATATATATCATAAAATAATTATTTGTATTCTTAGTACTCAGATGAATTATTTATAATCCAATGAATAATGTTTATAAATGTCTTAAAATATTATAATATTTAGTAAAATTTTAATATTCAATATAAACTGATACTTATTATGAATATTTTTATTTTTTTATTTACATGAACAAAACTAATACATTTATTATGGAAATTTAAAAAAAGGAGAAAATAAAATATAATAATATGTTTATAATGATTCAAATAATAATATTCTGTAATATATAATTATGTTCTGAGAAGTATTTGTTATAATTTACATTTTCCTTATAAAGAAAAATATATACATTAATATACTATCTTATTTTCTTTTTTAAAATAAATAATAATATTCATTATATATGTCTCATATAAAATAACACAAAAATATATATATAATATATATGAAATTTTTATATTCAATATTTTTTTTTGAAGATAATTAGAGATTAGCTCTAATTTTAAACGATAAATATATATACATGTAGATCATAGTAAAAGCGTGAAGCATAGGTGGAATCATATAAGAAAATATAAAAAAAGTAATTTATTATGGTATGGGGATAAAAAATATTAAAAAATAATAACAGTATGTGATCATATGTTTATGGTTACCTAAAGCAAATTTCTAAATGAGGTAGAATATTTAATATGATCTAATTATATTTAAGGATGTAAAGGACAACTCTTTTAATAATATGATAATTCTTATGAAGGTTAATATTTGATATAGAAAAAATATTTATAAACAAAGCAAAAAATATTATATTCAACATCTAAAAAAAAATTTGTGATATTGAAAAATATTTCATTGCTTTTTTATATTATATAAGTATAATATTTTTGTATTCACCGCATCCAAAAAAAAGTGTGCGTTTTTTCTAATCCTTTTTGCAATGTTGATACATGCACTGAAATGATTAAAAAATATGTATACGTATCATAATAATTCTTCACATTAATTAAATGAGGAGTAAAAAAAATAGAAATAAACAATTTCTTACAATGAAACAAAAAAATTAAAATAAACATGATATATGTTATAATGCATTTGTTCTTGGAATAATTAACTTATTTGTAGTAATGTATCAAAAATTAATATAAAAATATGTTGATATATAAGATTTATAATATTAAAACATATATAGAAGAAGATGTAAAATAAATAAGAAATTGAAAATTATTCATATATATGCATACATAATAAATACAAATAAACGTATCTATATTATTATTTTACCAAAAAGTATGATATATATAGAAAATAAATGAATATAATATATTCATTTAAAATCGCAATTTGAAATTTTTACCTCCATTAATATGTAAATATATATTTTCTATATTTAATTATACATTATATAGAGTTTTATATCATAGAGACTACTCATTCAAGAAAATTACTGTGTATTATAATAGGATATATATGACATTTACATATTTTTTTTATCCACTTCTTATTAAAGAAAGAGATATTTTTTAGATATTAATAGAACATTTGTTACGAATATTTTAATTTCTATACAGAAAAATTAATATAAGCTTTTTACTATAATTATTACTATACATTTATATGAACACATTATAAGATGATTTTCGAATATTAAATGTTTAATACCATTTATTTTGTTTAAATCAAATAATTGCAATGCTTGATGTATATAATGAAAGAATTAGACATTATGATATAAAATATTGTGTTTACTATTCATAGCAGCACTGCTCACATTATGGTACGATTGGAATATAATATAATCTTCATCTATATTATTCCACTTATTTCGTTTTCTTCTTATAGTTCCTTGAAAGCATGAATTATATGGGATAAACTAGTTAATAAAAAAAAATATATTTTAAATAAATATTATATTAAATTTATTTTTATAATTATATAAAAAATTTATTTTGTACAACAACTATGTATACATAATATAATAATTACATTATGCAGAATAAATAAGGTTATTGATATTAATAATATCACAACAATTGTAATTACAATAGGAATTGTTATATTATATTTTTGAAACAAGGGTAACTTTTTATATGATAATTGTACAGAACATTTAGTTGTACTTAGTTCATTATATTTTTCCCTAACATTTTTTAATTCATTACAAAAATTAGAGTAACTATTTAATTCACATGAATCTTTGTATTTCACATATAGAGCAGAGCATTCATTGGCACAACTGCATTTATCTGCACATTGAGAACTATTATTTTCTTCTATATTATCTAGATTAGTGTACATGACATGCAGATCCTTGAGCTTCGACATTACATCATCAGTAATAGTAGTGCCAATATAAGTTTTGCATAATTCTTGATGAGCTGTACTATCAGCAGAGATCAATTCATCATAAAGTTTTTTAACTTCTACAATATTCCTTTCATTATTATTATTATAATAATATAGCCAATAATACAAATATATGCAACTGGAATTGTAAGACACATTTGTGTCTATATTAGTTTGTATAGCGTTCGTATAATTATCAAATTTTTTGCATATGGTTTCAATATTACTAAAACCTGGAAATGTTTTTCCTTTAATTTCTTTAAAATTAGCGTCATTCAGAATACTACCTGTTTTATCAGAATTATTCATAATGTTTTCATATTTTAGAAATTCTTTTGCAATTTTATACTACAAAAAAATAAATAATTATAGCATGACAAAAATTATTATTTATTAAAAATTTTTTATTAGCTTTATTATAAAATTATAAGTCTGATAATAAGTAATTTATATTAAGTTGTACAATATCATTAGTCATCCTTTATATGATTATATTCTTTTACACAATATCTGGATAAAACAATGAAATACATATAAATATCTATACTGATCTTTAAAATGATAACGTAAAGTCTGAAGTAGAACAATATTTTAGTTTTTCTTTATTCATTAAATTGATCTAAAAATTAAACTCATACTTTGACAATTAAACATTACACATATGAAAAAAAATAATAATAATTGTAATATATAACATATTTTTTAAATAAAAAAAAGAAAAAATATAAAGATTAATCAAAAGAATTAGAATAAAATAAAAAAAAAATATAGGTTGACTGTGTATAATATTTTTCTAAAATATAAAAATTATATAATTTTACATATAAAATAAACACCAAAAAATAAAATTATCTTATTATATGCTATTAATATAAATATATATTTAATAATTATTATTTCGCATTTGCATTTTATATAGTGATATGTATGATTTAATTAAAGCTATATAAAATATTATAATATAAAATCATAATGAGTATTTAATTTATTTCTCTTATGTAATAAATGAAATGAACTTATTAATGTGCCTTATTAACCTTCCCGTAAAATGGATATCAATACTATTTATTAAATGTTATAATGGATGTAATAATATGTAATAAATAGAATACTATTATATTGCAATCATATATAACCTTCTAATAAAATTATATTTATATTTTTTTATTCAATTCACATATGTGAAGCATATACTTATGCTGCAAAAAATAATATATTAAAAATTTAGACACCCTCAACAAAACGCATGTAATAATTTAAAGTGTAAATATGATTGATACGTTATTTAAGCAATTCGTATTCGTATACTATATTTCAAATTTTTATTTACTTTCATTTCTCAATTATTATCAGTTTTAATAGAAATGAAAAAAATAAATACATGAAAATTTTATTTTTATAATATAATTAATATATAAAATATTTTAAGTCATTATTTTTCAAGAATTAATTACTTCTTATAACATTAGACTAATGTTTTATTTATGGGCATTGAATATATCAAAATTATTCAGTCTAATTATATCATACAAAGCATTTTGAGTTCATACTATAATAACACATGGAATGTACATTTTATTATGTGAATAAAAGAGCGAGATTAAGATGAAAATTGCCCCATATATTTGATCATGTAATGTAAAAAATAATATTTTTTTATAAAAATTTTTTTCTTGATAGAAAAATATATTCACTATTAAGAAATCAAAATATTAATTATCATTACTGATTCTTATCATAAAAAATTTTCGTTGCAATGATATATATTTTTTATAATTCAAAAATTGTTACTTCTCAATTAAATAACAAATTTAGCGCTATAAATAATATATAATTCTTATTAGTAAAACACAATATATATTAAAAAATTCATATTCTATATGTTTAAGTTTTAATTAGTTAAATATATAACATATACAATTATAATTGTGCTTTAAAATAAATATTATTATGGTTATGAATCTATAATAATGATGCTCTTGAAAAAGTATAGAATTGTTTTAGTTATGACATAATTGAATTCTTTATAATATAAAAATATATTAATAAATTAATATTTCTTTATTGATGTATTACATTATATAAAATGACATTAATTAACATGAATAATGTGTGACTTATTATTTAATTTCAAATATTAATGATGAAAACGCCTCATTAAAAAAAGTATTATATATTAACTCTACGGAGAATGGGAAGCTCGTACACAAATATAACACTGTGAGATAACGGCACATGGTTCTTTAAAAAATATAAAACAATATATATAGCCTTCTTTGTATAGCACACTAATGAGTTCATTAAACTGTGCCAATGAGACAACATTATTAAATAGAGAGTATATGGGCTATGAATAAAATTACAAATATAAAAAAAGGGAACATATTAAATACATATATCCAAATGAATAAATACATTGCTTAATAAAGAATTAGGTAAAACTCTAAACTAATGTATAATGACAAATGAAAAGAAATATGAAATACATAATGAACCGTTATTTAAGGTCCTGACGAATTTTATAAAGAATCTGTACATGGAAAAAGTATTGAATATATAAATATATAACGAAATCATGAACAATTTTTGTAAAAAAAACATATGTAATATATAATGGATATACTTTTATAATATTCTAAATATATAATATGCAATTCATAAAAAATATATATTATCCATATAATATCCACTAGATTTATAAGAATATTCAACATAATATAATCGTATAATGTTTATGTAAAAACCCCATACATATATTTATAAATTTGATTATTATTTTTATAAATATTACAAATACTAGATGTGAGAATAGTGCTAGATAAATATTCTTCTGTAAATTATTATTAGGATTGTTATAATGTTATGTATATATGCTGCAGTAAAAAATTAATAAAAACAATAATTTTAAAAAAACCTAAAAACACTAGAAATATATTATACAGGAAATATAACAACAATATATTATGCTGAAAAAATATATGGTAAAAATAGTTACTTTTCCTTAAATTAAAAGTAATATTTATAAACCATGCTCACAATGTCCTTCAATATTGAGCAACATTTTCTAATATATTCCTATATAATATTATTTCCATTCCATATTTAAATGTAATAAACCATGTTTAATAATGCTTATTTATATTCAATACCTTATTTTTTCAATTATTTATGATATACGGCAACAATAGTGCAAATGATTATGAAGTTCCTCACACTCATACAAAAACAATGTTATTAAAATATATTTAAAATATAAATTAATCATTTTTACTTAATGAATAGAATTTTATAAAGGTATATATTGTTCATTCATATATCTTTTTATAAATAGAGACATCTATATATTTCTGACACTAACGTTTTCGTATACATAACATTTTTTTTACGATATATAATGTTCTCATAAATACGTAATATATAATACTATTCTTTATTAATATAAAATTAAATTTTCATTCTTGTTTGTGTTACATTAGATTTATTTCTTCTACTTTTCAAGATTTATTCTATAATATATGTTTTTTAAATTTATACATTAATATTTTTATTATTCTTTATTAATACAGTGTAATACTAATGAATTTTACTTCTTTTCATTTATATATATAAT
>NW_021629038.1:24947-25121 GCF_002157705.1 Plasmodium gonderi
TATATTTTTGTATAGCACCTATCATTGTATATTAAAGAATTATGTTCAGATTTCTATACATCTAAGAATTTCTTGTGGAATCTAATAATAATTCTTTAATCATAAACAAATTTAATGTAAACAATAATGTACTTAAAAAGAATAGCTAATTTTTTATGCAATACATAGTATATA
>NW_021629038.1:25601-25858 GCF_002157705.1 Plasmodium gonderi
AGGATTATTTGATAAATTTAACGAAATAATTAATTTTGATTATATTTGTTTTCAAGAAGTGTAATGTAATATTACACAAACATAGGAATTAATAATTACCACAGCATATATAAAGTTACACCTTATATACTTTCCTTTATTAATTCCTTATTATATGCTGTATAATATAGCAATATAAAGTAAATATATGTATAAAACTGTATTAAATAATTTATATTAAAATTTTTGTCTTATGAAATATATAATATAAAAAAATA
>NW_021629039.1:0-2969 GCF_002157705.1 Plasmodium gonderi
AACATAAATTATAATATATATGATTAAAAAAATAAAATGAATCATAAATTAACAATAAAAAATTATTAAATTTAATATTTCGAAAAAAATATTATATCTAAACATATAAATATGAATAGTATAATATATCTATAAAAACACATAAAGAAATAAGGTAAATATAACTAAGAACTAATCAATAATATCCAATACCATAAACCATACGACAAAAACATAATCCCTGATAAAGAAAACTAAATCCTGAATCCTAAACCCTGTACAATAAAAAAAATAATAAATAAATTTTATTTAGAACGTTTATATCTGCAACATATACTATTATATTTTATAATAAATTCATATATTATTTTATATGCCAAATGAAAAAATTTTAATAATGGAACAAAAATAATACAAAATATAGTAAATACCATTATACATTACATATTATATTTATATGAATATATAGAATATGCATTATATCTATTGTTTATATCTATGTTTTTATTTTGCATAAAAAATATACATAATCATTATATATATATTTATAATATTAATCTGCATTAACATTAAATGCTTCTTAAAGTTCATATAAATCTGAATTATTTGTACATGATGTATTTAATGTTTTCATATAATTTATGTAAATTCGATAATGAATATATTTATGCTTATAACGTTATTCATATATAGATAAAAAAATTAAGAAATCATGAAACAAAAAGTTCATTTTAAATATTGATATATTAAGTGCTTTTTATATTTAGCTATTTTTGAGGGTAAAAAATACTGTTTTTCAATTTGTATTAAACAAGTATAATATTAATGTGGTTTGTACTTAATTCAGATATTATATATTAAAAAAATATACATTATAATATTTATTATAATTAACATTTAAATTAAGAAATTGTTTTGTAATCAAAATATAATTTATAAAAACCTACTAGTACCTTTTATGTATATAAGTTTATATATTTCATTAAAAAACATTATATTATATATCGCCGAAACAAAAGAAAAAATGAAAGCAGGAGTATATATGCTAATTTTTTAATAATATATTACTTATAATTGTGTCGACTATTTTTTAAGGGAATGTAGTTTTATTATTTAATTTCATGATTATATATTTTATGTATATTTTTTTTTGTAGGATATTAAGAATTATTTATTACTATCAGAAAAAATTTATGGTGAACTCAGTGAAACGAATTTTGTCTTTGATACTAATGAAACGTGTAATATGTATAAAGATTCTTTTTCTAAACATGAAGGTATAAATGATATTTGCAAAAGACTTTATAGTATATTGAAGGAGATAAGTAAAAAAAAAAGGGGCGATTCGTCTGAAGTAAATAAATGCAATTTTTTGCATTATTGGTTATACGATAAAGTAATAAAATCAATAAAGGATAAAAATGAATCTATATATTTTGACATTATTACTAAATTTTTAATCGTCTGGAATAAAATTATCGAAGATTTCAATCCAGACAATTATAAGTGTCTTTATGATTCAGGATATCTTCATAATATTAGCATAAAGGATTTTATATTAAGAAAAGATATGTATGATTATTATTATAATTATAAGGAAATTCAATTGAATAATTTATCTAATTTAAGTGGGTGCCGTGAAACTTGTGAATACTTGGAATATATGAAGAATAAATATATTGAATATAAATCTGAATGCTCGGAAACATCTATTAATGGAAATAAATATGTATGTATATTTAATGATTTAAATAAATATGATCCTGCTGAACTTATTTCTACATGTAATTGTGAGTCACTTGAATATAAAGAAGAGTTGTCAGTGCCTAAAGGTAATAAAACCTTAGAACAGAGTGAATTATCTACTACTTCACTTATGAATAACACTAAGAAAGTAGATAATATCTCTTTTTTTAATGTTCGTCGTGTAATTATTCTGATATCGTGTTTACCATTGATTTTAATTTTTTTTTTTTTTCTCTTCAATAAAGAGGTAATGTATTATTTGCTTAAAAAACTTAATAATAGCTTTTAATAATAATTTTTTGTTATATAATTAAGCTTATAAAAAAATATATAAAAAGTACATGCATATTATATATTTTACTATTGAACATTAGATATATGCCTTAAATATATTGTTAAATAAGGCAAATTTAATAAAAAAGAAAATTTTAGCTAAATTGAATTTTGAAGAAAGTTCTGAAATTTCAAGATATGCTTTAAAAGATAAAACAGCAAGAAATGAAAATTTAAGCCATTTTATATCTTATTATAATGCATATGCTGAATAAAAAATAAATGATGTAAATATATTTTAATTATCTTCAATATATTTCATATGGAACAGGTAACAAAATAATTATATTACAATATAAAATGAATTTAGTCCGCAATATAGGGTTTAGGGTTAAGGTTTAGAGCTTTAGAAATATCTGATATATAAATATATATTTATATATTTACAAATATCATTATACTAATTATTTTAGAGTTAATTTAGTAAAGTGGTAAATTATAGTTTTAAAAAATATTCAATATTATAATATACTTACGAACATGGAATTCGTGAAAATTGCATGATCAGTGAAATTAGCATTCGTTATAACTCTGTAAAAGAAACTTTGCAAGATGGGTCGAAAAATCATAAATCCTGTAGGATGTACTATATCAATTTTCTACTTTTGATAATTCATAGGTAAATCTAATATAAAGAAATAGAAATATTTTTTAGTTAAAATATATACTTGTTGTAATAAAGTGTCCCTATTGGTTATTTCATTTCTTTTTTTAAGGTAATCATTGAATACTTATGAATTAATGCCGAATGTATATATTTTAAGGATGATAATGGATTATAATTAATAACTGTACAATAAAGTTATATTTTGTAATGAAATAATTTATTGTTATTAAGTTATATTTTATATTCCAATAATATGTATCATATATTTTAAGATATATACATTTATGTACATTAAATATAGAGA
>NW_021629039.1:3203-8861 GCF_002157705.1 Plasmodium gonderi
TATAGTAAAATGAGAAAATTAGAAATATTTCAAACTGAATTATCAATATAGAACTACAGAATATTGAGAACTTTTATATGATTACTTTTCATATTTTAATTTCTCTTATGATATAACAAAATTAAATAATATATGATATTTAAATTAGTAATCAGAATTATAAGACATAATATGTTTATTTATTTATTTATAAAGAGTTCAAAGAATACATGTATCTAAGTTTTTACATAATTAATGGTAAATCCTTTATCTATATATACAATTAATTCCTCCAAAAGAGACTAATTTATAAATATAAAAAAAAAGACACTTAAATCAATTTTGGACCTTATTATGCTAAATAAAATTAAATGGACAATTATGCAGTTGAATAAATATTAAAATAATTAAATTCATAATTTATATTCCAATAAATATATGGATACTCATAAGATTTTTATTCATTGAATACTTTTTAAATAATATATATATATATAAAAGATTCTGAAGAAGTCTAATTAACCGTCATTAAGTACATTGCCTGAAACTGTAAACAAAGTAACATATGAATAACCTAAAAAATAATAAACCTTCTTTATATAGTGTTAAAAGTTTAACAATGATAATAATAGTGAAGAATACTCTTGTAACAATTTCCTATTGTATAAATATTTATTAAATTGTGATGAATAAAAAATTTCAAAAATTTTTTACTGTCTTAAAAATATTATTCAACTTAAAATTATAATAAATTATAAATTAAATAAGCAAAGGAACATAAGAGTTATAACATTTTTATACTTGACAATGTTTCCACAAACTCCTTTCTAATGTATACTTATACACAATTAATTATGGTGTTCGTTCAAATTCATTTTATTATAATTAATAAAAATTTTTAAATAATATAGATATATTCGCAGATATAAACAATTATAAATATAACTTGAATAAGAGATAGTCTTAATAATGCCTTTTAGGAAAATAATCGGTGCTAAAAGAAGAGAGAAAGACAGCTTTAGACATAGAGACATACCATGAGAGCCTAAATTTTAGTCTCAGTTATGATATGTTTATATATTTATACCTTTTACAATATTAATAATAGCATTCATGTAATATAAAATTAAAAATAAATTTAATTCATTATATACATTTGTTATAAAATTAATGTTACATTTAACTAATAATTAAGTATATATAATAAATTACTTTTGCATAAGGATATCACATTTTATCGTATATATAGTATACATCATTTAGTTAATTATTGCAACCAAAACTAAGTAATTTAAGAAAAATGCTAAAAAAAAAAAAGATAGTGATAATTCAATGGATTCTTTTGAAAATAAATACAATAATACAAAAAAGGCCCGAATTATATATAGATCAGTAGAATACTACTACTAATATAATAATAGTAAATTAATTAACGTTGTTTTATAATATAATAAGATTTACTGACATTTTGTAGGAAAATAAAATAATTATACTTAAAAAATTATTTGCATATAACAATAGTGGTATTTTAAGCATTCCCTAGTCTTTTTACAATATAGGGCGAATAAATTAAATAGAAAATATGAAATATTACAATACAATATGCTATAATTATAATACCTGTATTAAATTAAAAATATATGAAAATAAATCTCTATATATTATACATTACGCATAAATATATGAATGGAAATGACTCTTCAGGCATAATACAATAATTTTTTTCATAATATATAATTTGTGAAATGCACTAATATAATATTAGTTATGGATAAAATAAAGGGTGAATAATTACATTAAATAAGTAAAAGAAATAAAAAAGTAAGAATAGAAAAATAAATAAAATAATGTCTAATCAAATAAATAAATATATAAATAAATGTAAAATGTATATTTTCATAATTTTATTTTGAATAAATCATAATATATGATTGTTGTCACAACGTTATTGATTTAGTATGTCTATATATTACATATTATTATAATAATAGAAATAACATAACATTAAAAATGAATCCAGGAAAATTTTATTCATCTATTCATTAGCATAATTATGAAAATATAAATTTAATATTTTAAATTTCAGCAATAAGGACATATTCATATAATTTGTACAAAAATATATGCATCAGATATTTTATAGGATAATAATAATCATATTAATCAATATTATATATAAATTAAATTATTAAATTAATTAGTGATAAAAATGTTAGAAAACATATATATTTATATTATATAATCATTACATTATTTAAAATAATTTTTTAACATTGTGGTATATATAATGTATTCTATGCATATTTATCCCATATATATGTAAAAATGAATATGTTATACCGTGTAATAATCTATATAAATTTTGTTCTTATATATATATATTTTTTACCAATACCAGAAAAGAAAATATATTTGTGTAGTAAAATACACTATTGTATAAATTAGCTTTATGTATTATAAGAAGTTTTAACTTAAATAATTTCTTTAAATTTACTGTGATATAATAATAAATTATAACATAATAAAAAAAAATTCTGGAAATATAATAATAATATATATATATTTATATATATATAGGAAAAATATTTTGAATAAATTTAAATTAATGATTCCCAATAATGTATTATGTTTTCTTCAATTAATTTGCAAAACGCACTTGAAGAGATATACTCTAATTAAAATATATGATTTAATGATTATTAATAGTATAAATATATATGTAGATAAAATTGGATAATTAATAAATTTTTTTTACAATTTTAACATTTTACAATTATTATACCTATTTTTTATTTTGGACTCCATTAAAATTTTGCATACCTGTATTAGTTTGTAGTAATTCTACATATTTACATACACTAGATATATCCTACCTTTTATACATTTACATTGGTATAAAATACATATATTTTTCAAAACATTAATGTGTTATTTACAATGTTAACTTCTTTTTTGTTTCTCTTTCTTTTTTTTTATATTAATTAGAAAAAAATATTAAATGTCAATGTAATACTTGCAATAGTTATACACATACGATTTCTCCAAAAAGAAAGTATAACACTCACAATGTTTCCAACCGTATTTCAACAACTAATTTATTATGTGCACATATACAATCAGATAAATGATATTCGAATATTATTGTATTATTTCCCTCTAAGAGCTAATATTTTATTCTGTGAGTATTAGTGCTAATTTAACACACAATGCTTCTATCTCCAAATAAATTATTATAATGTATCGTGATTTCAGTAAATAAAAAAATGGTATATATATATATATTTAATTTTTTCTCTATTTTTGTATTAAAACGATTATTCTTCTATTTGTAGTTATAATTAAAAATTGCATTTTCATATATTATGGAAGTATTCTAGTTATAATAAATAGGCTTTTTTATTTTGTTATAATAAATCATATTAATATAATTAAATTTATTTTCTACAACTCAAATGTTATGTTGTGCTTATTAAGATAAAATAAATTGGATCAAGTAACTAATATTACCCATTTATTTGTTTCTGTTAATTTAATTATATGCTGTTTTATACCTATTATCAACTGAATTTTTGTATTCAAATTCACATGTGTCCATGAGACACAGATTATTTTTGTAATTTTTTTTTAATTTTTTTCTTAACCTCCTTACCCATGGTTGTAAAAATAAAAAATAAGGGGTATACTGAAAATAAATTTAATAATATTTTTATATCTCATTCTTTTATTTTATATAAATATTTTTAAATTATTCATAATATAAATTATAATACAACATAAATTTATTAAATTAATTTATTTTATCACCTTATACAAAATGAATACAATAACTAATATTACAAAAAATAAAAAACATATACCTCCACCACTACCTGCAGCAAAATCCGTATGTGTTTCTGTAACTGAAGCAAAATATTTTTGTCCTTCTGTGACCGCTAGTTTTTCTTTCGTTCCTGATACTACATTCAATACTCCATTAATGTATCCATCCTTAGTGAGATAATGATATTTAGGATCATTTTTTGGTAATGTATTCACATATGTTTTAAAAAGATCATCATAATTTTTCAACAATATTTTAATACTCTCACTATTATAAAATTCACATCCTTCTACGTATTTCATATGGGCTATAAATGCTTTAAGATCGGAATAATTTTTATGACCATAATAAAATTTATTATAACTCTTAACTAGTTCATCAAGTTTATCAAATATTTTAAATGTATTTTCATCAATATTTATAGAATAGTTTATACATATATCAAGTATTTTGGTATCAATATTATCTTTTTCTAGTTGTGTCATTTCTTTATAACAGTCATAAGTTTCTCCACAGTTACAATTATTGCTTTTCAGTAATAATTTTTTTAACTTGTAATAGAAATATTTGCAGCATATTTCTGGCTTCAACGTAGCTTTATTATTGTTTATGTGATCTAAATATACACTCAAAACCTGGCATCATTGTACAAAATTCGTAGTCGAAGAAGCTTCTTTTGTTACATTAAGACGAAAATCACTACATAATTTTGTAAAATTATTAGCCCTATGCTGATCACTATAATTCTGATAAATTCCCCATTTGAAATCCTTTGTACATGTAGAAAATATAGCATTAAAATCGAACTAAAAATGAATGTTACATTATATAAAATATTAAAAATTTTTTTATAAAAAAAATAATTGCGCTAGGTTTTCGGTAAACAATATATTTTATAAATATATTAACAATTAATAACTTTAATAAACATATGAAGCATACGACATTACTCTGTTCCTTAGCATCACTCATCACATTTCAATTATTTTAATTATTAAATATGGATCATTATATCTAATATAAAAAAACCTATTTATTAAAAATGTCAGAATAAGTATTTTATTCATATCATATGTAGTAATCCATGAAATGAATTCATTTTTACATTAAATAAAAACTCTTGTTAATTTATTTATATATTTAAATATATTTAGTATTATATTTTCTGTATAAGTAGATTATTTTTAAAAAAAAATTACAAAAATCAAAAATAAAAGCATGTTATTGGATGAAATAAATAAGGTTAACTTAACAATAATTTATTTTTAATACTATTATATTTATAAGGATATTTTAATCAAATTGTCATATCATGTAATAAATTAAATTGATTATGTAACATAATCAATAATTTTATAATATAATACTTTTTTATAAATATTTAATTACTATATCAATTATATATATATATATATCTATAAGTTTTGTATTATTTCCTTTTATATCACGCTTTAAGATTCAATGTATATTATCCGTATAGTTCATTAAATATAATTTTTATCATTTAAGTTCTAAATCAATTAGTTTTATCAATTTTTATTTTTGTAATTTTTATTTTCATTAAACTTTTATAAAAATATTAAGAATAAAAAAATCAATATAACTTAAATTTATATGATATATATAAAAATAAGGATATAATATTAGTTAATAATTTATTATTACAAATAAAAATTAATATGTTTATGTGCTACATTATAAGTAAAAATATTTAATTATATATATATATATTTACATAAGAATGTATTATTCATAGATTATTTTATCTTATATCGATTTTTCAATGATTTTGATTACATATACAATGAAAATTATAAAATAAAATTTCATATAGTGTATTATATATTATATAAAAATAT
>NW_021629039.1:8931-22905 GCF_002157705.1 Plasmodium gonderi
ATATATTTTTTTTTTTTACTTTTTTATCAGATGTAACACAATGCAAAATTAATTTTTAATATTATTCTATATTTTTATTATGTAATTCAATGAATTAAAATAATTCTTTTCAATATTCCAAAAAAATTAATGATATATTGAAATATATTAAATCGCACGATTTGTAATCATATTCATATATATGGAATAATAAATCTATTAATGTTATATAGATTTATTTTCCAATAGAGGTCGTAGAATAATAATTTCATGATAATTGTTTCGTATTATGCTACAATTATTTTTCAGTTAAATCATATATCTTAAATTATTTTTGTTCCTATTGAATATTTTGAAATATATGGGATAATAAGTTTGATGTAAATTTACATAATTCATATGTTAATAATATACTTGAAAAGTAATTTATTTATTACACATATATAAAAACATATATAAATAAACAATATAATAAATCATTAAATCTCAAGCATCAAGTTTTACAGACTTTATTTTAAATATGAATTACAGTAGATTTTATATTCATTATATATAAACACATTACAAAATTTATTATACAAGTTAAATAATCTAAATTTTACATTCACATATTTATAATTAAATGTATGTTTTCTCATAATAATAAAATGTTAGATAACGATTTCTTTATTATATATTATATAAATGATATTAAATTAATTAGAATAGTAGGAATGATGAAGCTTCATATTGATATTTTATGGAATGGGAAAAATTATATGTAGCAAATTATACAATAAATATTTTTATTTAATTAGAAAAAAAAATAATATATAAAACAGGCATAACTATTTTGTTATATATAATATTTTTTTCAAAAAGAATATATAAAAACTTTTATTATAAAAGCGTAAAAAACAAAATAATATATAACTTTAATAATATATGGTAAATGTAATACATATAAAAACATGAAAAAAATATGTTATTTTTTCTTATTCTATTAAATTCATAAAGGGTATATTATTATAATTTATAAATATATATTATTCATTAATCATAATATTTGATATTCTATTATCAAGATTCTATTTATAAATATAATATAAGCCAGTTCTTTTATGTTAGAATATCAATTTTTTATTTTTCTTTCACGTATTAATAAACATTTTGTTGTATTAAATTTTCTTAATTTTATTCAAATATTTTAACTTATTATAATTCCCATAAGTAATATATTAAACTAATTATAAATGCTAAATATCATATATTAGTTATAAGAAACTATATCCTTATATGAATTAAATAAAAATGGTAATATAAACAAGGATAAGCTAAAAATATAATTTATATACTAGCTCGTACATTCGAAATCGTGATATCTCTTCAATATAAATAAGGAAATTAATGAATACCTATAATACACAAAAAAATAAATAAACTCATAATGTTTCATTTTCTAAACATTTTATTTATATCATTATATGTTAAGACATACTATCTATTTCGGTTATATATTTATTATTTTCGAATGAATTTCAATTTTATCTCTCCTTAATAATTAATTATGATATTATGTATTTCTGGATTTTGGTAAGATTTATTTTATGCATAAATGTTTTTTATAATATAGGAGTATGTTTAGTTTTCTGATGTATATATTGCGAATATTATTGCTCTAAATAGAAGTTTTATTGCTGTATTAATTTTACCATGTTTTTTATTTAATATTTAATTCATTTTTATATTATATTTAATAATATAATAAATATTTTTATAATATATATCATTTATCTTTTAAAATATAAATTAGTATGCAATAAAAATTATTAATTAATTAGTTCTGAATATATATATATGTAAACTACATGTAATAATTTTTTTTCCTATTCTTGAATTTAACAATACACAAAAGTTTACGTGGTGATTTTTAATGAAAACCATTACCATAAAATATGCTTAATTATTTTTATTATCATTTTGTAGATGTAAGGTAAAAAAATTATATATTATATAAAAATTTGTGTTATGTACTATCATTATACCTTATTAAATAAGAAATTCTTAAAGTAAACTCTCTCCAGAATGCCAGAAATATAGATAATACAAGAGTGATGTGAATTTCAGATTTATTCATAAAAAAAATTCAGTTTTAACATTGTTGCCTGTTATCAAATTCATCCTTTATATAATATCACAGTTGCGTTCTTTTTTTTGGAAACTGGACATCCTCACTAAAAATTATATTTATCATTATATATTATAACTTAAGGGTCTAAAAGAAAATTTTAAGATATATACATTTTCTCTTATTCCTTACACTAGAAATTATAGATATCTTGTCCAATGTAAAAATGGTACTGCTATTGAGTAGTGTATATATTTGTATAACTACATTACTTACATAATTAGAAGAATTAATAATTTCTTGTAAATGATTATTCCTCGTGATAATTCTCATAGATATAATACAATAATTTAATTAAAAACTTTGAAAAAAATTTATTGATATTTATGAATATAATGTGTTTGTTAAAATTCATCCTAAGATTGATCTTGCTTCAAGGAATAAATATGATAAAATATATTATTTAATAGCATATTATGCAATAATGCTATTTTTTGAGTTATATATATATAAATTCTCTTTTATATAAACAAAGAAAAACTAAAATACGTATTATTGATGGTAAAATAGTAAAAAAATATATAACTTTTATTCAGTATAATATAATTTACATACTATATTGACATAAATTAAATTCATTTAACCATGTAATAAAATTAATGTATTTAATAAAATAAATTTGTTTATATTTTTATATAATTATCGTATTTTATTTAATTCAGATGGGTTTAGATTGTACTTGTAACAAATTTATATATTATAATGTAGAAACAGAAATGTGATATTTTTTCCTTATCCAATATTATAATATTCAATTAAATGAATGTTAAAAAAATATTAATACAAATACGTTTCCATATAACTGAAACATTGTACTTATATTTATTCCTATTCACATCACTAAAATAAGGTACTTCATATTACTTCTCATATAGCATGAAAATTTCATAAGAGTTTTTGTGATTTCCTTAAATAAATTTTTTTTTTCTATTATATATAAGTATATATATATTGCATATGTAACCTACGTCTCTATATAAATTATTAGGAAGAATATATAAAAATAATTATGATTTTTTATATATATTTATTTTAAACATATTAATTAATGTGTTCTGCTATAAGTTCTTTTGTTTATACTTTTATTATATATATAGCAGTTTGAATTTTTAGAATCATTCTAGATACATTATCAACGAAATATTTTCTTTTTCTTAATTACACAATAAATTATATATGAATATCCTTCAGTTATATAGAATTGTCTAAAAAGGTAAAAGTATTTTTAAACATGTAAATGTATATGAATCAAATGTTATGTAAAGATAATTGACAAAAGTATTACACAATATTGTATAAATTAACCCATAAAGCCTCTTTAAGTTGTGCACATTAAATAAATGAGAGCTAATAATGGTATAATAACAGTAAATTCAAATATATATAAGTAAAATATGTTACGTCTATAGACAAATAACAAAGGAAAAAAGTTATTGTTTAAACAATTTTATAATAAAAAATCTATAACATTTTTTAAAATTTACAATTTCATTAGAGGTATTTTATTATACACATTTCCTACAACACTATTATAATCATTATTCATATATCAGAAGTAGCTTTATCTTAACACATATATTATTATTCGGTTTATTCTGGAATATTTTTTAAATTATAATGATAAATAATTAAGCTTTTATGTTTTCTAATAACTCTACCCTATCAGTGTGTTTGAAAGATTTATCAATTTCTCTATAACCAAATTGAAAAAATCCTTATCGGTGCTTTCCAAAATATTAATTCATATTAATTACTAATTTTTAATATAATTTCATAAATACATTTATGTGTATTCCTAAACATAGAAACTACATAAGGACTGTTATAGTAATTTATTTGTATTTTGAGAAAGTGTATATATTCTATAAAGAGAAAAATAAATTCTGTAACCTTTAAACATCATTAGCGATTGACAATATGTTCTTTAATTTCTCTATATCTGTAATACTCGAAATATTAAAACTTAATATATTGATATTATTATATATTTCATTAATATAATTTGGTAAACATAAAAAATATCACACATATAAATGTTTCATTTTAAGGTGTTTATGTATAATATAGTTTCTAGATAAGTTTATCATTTTTTTTACGCATAATTCTCTAAATTCAAACATTGAAAAATTCACGTTTTATTATACAGCAATTTCTTCCTATTTTTCATAGCACTGTTGTAAGAATTTACAAGGTACAATAAAATTCAAATCAATACTTAAAAAAAATAACTATTAAATAGGAAAAGTACTTAGGAATACAAATTCATATTATCAATATTTTTTACTGCTCATAACTACAATGTATATATTTATATATATTGAGGAGAAACGCAAAAGAGATCTAGTTATATATGCATAATATGCACAGAAAGGTAGTTATATATATCTAAGAGAAAAATAATTTTAATTATAAACAATAATAAAAAACAAGACTTATTATATCAAAATAATTATAATAATTATATGTATTGTGTTATAAGTATATGAACACAATGTTCATCATATTCATGTTATTACTGCTATTTTGTTATTATTATAAAAATTACATCTATATTAATTATATATTATTTTATATTAATTAGAATATAACATATAATTAAATATTATTTTAAATATTATTGCGCCATTTATTATATAATTATTTGTTATACATAATATATCATCATAGTTCTTCTTTTTGATATATAAGAAGAAATGCTATAAAATAAGTAAAAATATGTTTTGTATCATTTATGTAACATTTAATGGAAGATTTAATAAATAATATTTCTGTTAACTTAAATTCATATACATATATATAAGCAAATACTATACGTTTATTATCATATATAATATTAAACTCAAAACTGAATACACAAAATTTGAATATAATTAAAACTGTATTAATTATAATATCAAATAAAATAACCTATATTGAATTACATCAAATAATATAAAAACTATATATGCAGTTTTTAATTTATTTTATATCAGAAGATATAACGCTTATACATAAATCAAAATAATCATAGATAATATAACTATAAATATTAATATTTCACTCTAATTTTTTATTTGTAATACATAAATTCAGTAAATACGATTATGCTATATATCTTATCGCCAAATAAAATATGTTTTGTGAGGATATTATCATTATTTAATTATTAAGGATAATATGTATTAACACTTATTTACTTATGTAATATATTCTTTTTAATTTATAATTAAAACATATAATTCTTCATCATATATGCAATTTATCAATAATAATAATGGTGCTAATTATTGCAGTAATTGAATATTTAGCTCATTATTTTTATGTATATTGACTAATTTGGTAGTACTATTATTACACATGACAGAGAAAAAAAAAATTTCTCTTAATTATTATGATGCAATAATAATCTTTATCTAAAAAGCTTTATAAATATATGTATCTTTTTATGTTATTTATATTATATCGATATTTCCTTGTACAAAATTTTTTTTCATGTTTTATATTTTACATATAATGGAATTATTCACAAAAACAATAATTTCAAAAAATAATATCTATATTTTATATATTATTATGTTAGACAGTGAGAATAATTTTTGTCTCATATATAGTGAATTTTATATATTAAAGAACACGTTATATTATGAGTAAAATAAAGTGTGTGATTATAATATACATATAAAATTAAATGCTAAATACCTATTTCTTATTTGAAATTGGATATATATTATATATTTTATATTATATTCTACTCTAAATATTACAATTTTTTATATTGGTAATGAAAAAAAAATTGATATAATAATTAAATATATATTAGAAATATATTTATGGATAATTCAAAAACATTAATGTAAATAAATTAAATATTTCATATTATTTATTTTATAAGAAGTTAATATTTTATTTTTCAATTAACATATATAAAATTAAAAATTATTAGTTCTTAAAATTACGAAATTGTTTAACGTATATATTGTAGGTAAAGTTAAGGCATATATATATAAAACATATAAAAAAATTATTTCAATAAATAAGAACTAGATAATAAAAAAAGAATAAATAGAATATTAAAATAAATAAAATTTTCATAGTTATAAAATAATTATAAAAAATAATAACTTTATATATTGTAACAAAAGATTTATTAATATTATATTATTACTATTAATAAAAATTTTACAAATAATGTATAAAGCAGTAGAAATATTAATTGTTCCGACAAATATTAAAAAATAAACAAATCTCTATATATTTTTTCTGCCTTTATATATATTTTGTTAATTTATGAAATGTCTAATATTAATATTAACTTATATATATGAGAAAATTATATATATATATATTATTATATATATAATTTTCATAATTCCCTTCATACAAATTATATGTTAATTAATAACCTTACAGTTAATATATAGAATAATACTCTTATTGATTATAACTCCAAGAAACATCGTTAATTTATGCTATGTCTTAATAAAAAATAAACCGAATTATAAATACCAAAAAGTGAACACTGAACTCAGAACACCTAAACCTAAATCCTGAACGCTAAGCCTAATATATATAATACTTGGTCATTCAAAAGAAACTAATAAAATGGAAGATTTTGTATTTCCATATTTATTTGATAATAATATATTTTTATATATTACATAGATAATATATGTTTCCACTCAAAAAGCATAAAAATTAAATATTTTAACATGTATTTATATAAGTAACTTTTTTTATTTAATGCTGCAGAAGAAAGAATATGAAAAGTTAAAAACATATTATACTTATTTATCCTTTGATATTCTCGATAATAAGGTTTACAATGAAGACTGTGATGGTCAGGAATACCAAATGGAATCTTTTCCGCATTTTAAAAAATTCTGTTACTATTAACAAAAAATAGCACAAATGATTGTTTTAAAATATATAACTTACAAGGTAGTACAGAAAGTTGCCATGATCTAAATTATTGGATATATTATTATTTAATTAATAACAATTTTAACATTAATGATGATGATATATCGCAATCAGAGATATTTAAATATATCCTTAAATTATGGCAATATTGTTTTGATATTTTTGAAAATTGAAATTTCCGCATCTATAATATAAGTGTATCAGATTTTAATATAATGAAGCAGTTGTATGATTATTCTAAAAATTACTCATTTCTTGAGTTCAGTTTTGATAAAATTTTTGATGATTTTTTCAAAAAGTACTATTGTACTTATATTATACAAATTGAAAATTCATATAATAAAATAGGAAATGTGTTCTCAGAGTTATCATATAAACATTATTGCTACTTATATAAAGAATAGAAAGAAAAAGAACTTAATAAGCTGTTTTATAATTTATCCTGTAGTTCTATTGGAGTACATGCATATTTAGTAGAAGGAGATCAGGATTTAGTAAATTCCTCACATTTGTCTTCTCCAACACATGAAGTTACAGATATTATTGACCAGTTTGCTAAAAAAAATGTATCTGTGAAAATTGTTCTTCCGCTTTCTATATTCATTGTTGGTTTCGTATAACATTCTTATTTATTTATACACAATGTAAAATGTTTTAACTATATTTTTTAATTCATTTTCTAATAAATTATTAATTATAGATAAAAATATATAATAACAAAATTTACATTATACTTATTATTAATTCTTTCATCAGTCTTTTGGTTTGAGAAACAGATTTAGTTCCTTAATTAGGATGATATGGCATAATAAATATAAAATATTAACAGAAGAGATAAATAAATTTATACATAAACCAACAGAATCTCCATTCCATGAATTTTGGATTAGAGATGTATTTATAAATTATGATAGAGGAACAAATTTTTAATATATTTACATTCTTAAAAAAGAAGTATATTTATGAAATATAGATTATTATATAGGTACAACATATTCAAATTATATAAAATATAAAATAAAATAAACAAATAAATATATAGTTTTCCTTCGAAGAATAATAATTTGCAGTGTAAAAATGAAATGTGTAAAAAAATATAACATTTGGTGATATACAATATATAAAATACTCAAGAAAAAGAAATTAGTACTTAATAAATAAGAAGAAAAAGATAAAAGCTTATGTAACAAATAATCATAAAAATATTACTCATGTATATAATATTGAAATTAATAAAAAAATATAATTTACATACATAAAGCGTAAATGAAAATAAAACATACGTAATTTTATTCATTATAATTAATGTGCTGAAGTGAAAAATTTTATGCATAAATTTTATTATTCTTATTATTAAGCTGTATATACAATAATGTAATAGAAAATACGCGTAATAAAATATTTTTATTATGCTTAATATTGTTCAAATATTTCGAGCGAGGTATAAATTTTTATTAAATATATAAATATGCCTGTGTTGGAGTATAAAAATCAAATTTTTATAAATCAGAATGATTAAATTTGATAAATAAATCATTAATAAAAATATCATATTTCTTATATAAATTGTGGATGACACACATAAATGCAATAAAAATGTTCTCATATATAATAATTATTATATTATTATCTTTTATATATGTTCAAACATTTTTCTATGATAATTTAAAATTATAATACTTCTTTAGAATCATCTATGAGCACAAATTTAATACTTTTATGCTAAACAAAGGATAATTAATTAAAAATATATAACAAAAATATATTAAAACATAATTGATAAAATGTATAACATACAATTTTATCTCAAATAAGGAATACTTTTAAATGGAATGAATAATTAATGCTGACGATCTATAAAAGAATCATAAAAATTATTAATATCATATGTTGAAATACATTATAAAATATAAATTCTATATGTTTATACTGTTAAATTAAAATGTATTCAAATAATAATAATTAATAATTTTATTGTAATTATATTGCTTATTAAATTAATATTGTACGACTAAAAGTATTATGGGAACTTTATTATAATATGCATACTCTGAACATATTTTTATTTTCTACTAAGTGGAAATATATTATAATTATCAAAAAATACATGAAAACTAGGACATTTATTGGTGTCGTTATATTCCCTCGTTTAAATTTATATTCCTGATTTTATTAGTAATATTACAATATACATTTATATCTGCATTTTCAAATATTCATAAGTCTTATATATTTTTTTACGCCATTTTTATTTGTATAAATAGAGATTTCTGATCTATTTCATTAGATACATTTAAAGAACATTAATATATTCTTTTTATATTTACATGTATATTAAAATGAAGATTTTCGTGTTATTATATACATATTTTATTATGAAATCCTTTTACATGATACAATGAATTATAAAATATTCACATTATGAGAAATAAGGAAAAACAATGTGTAACTAATATTATAATTTCTTATCTAGTATTAAAAAAACATATTTATTGAGAACAATATAGCAACATAAATATGTAGTGTTAGTAACTACTATTAGATTATGTATATAAAAAGAAACAGAACATAATATATATATTATAAATATAATAGTGAATTTCATAATATATTCTAATAAAATCCTATAAGTTATGAAATAATTCAAAAAATTTTTCTTATCTTGAAAAAATATAAATGGTATAATGTACAAATTCATAACTTTATGAAGTCTTAATAATAACATATATAGAAAAAAATAATAGAAAAATTCATATAATATAATAAATTATACATATATATTTATACATACCATAATGTAATAAGAATAAAGCACAAATATTTAGCATTATAGAAGTTACATTAATAGAATGTCTCAAAAATTATTAATTAATTTCTTATAATATGGATAAGGTTATAATAACCCCTCTAATTTATATTATATATGAAATTACATATATTTATAAATGATTTTGTACATATATATTATTTTTTATAAATCATATATTTGATACAATGCAATAATTTCTTTAATTTTTTATGTTTCTTCCACATGCATGAATTTTTCTTCGAGTGAATCATCGATAAATGGTGCTGTTAATAATTATTATGTTAGTTTGATTAGTCCTTGTGTATCATTACATGTTCTATATAAAATTTATATCTGCAGGAATATTTATCAATAACGATTTTTTAAAGGATAAATTAAAAGAAATTATATTCCAAATATGTTCAAAAAAATTATAACATTTATTCGTTTGTCAATGAATGGTTATTCGAAGAATTAATAAATAAATGTAAATTCATAGTATTTTATCTAATATTGAAGATCGAAATCGTTATTCTATTTATTCGAAACAAGAAAAAACATTAAACACAATGAACTCATAATGTTTTCTTTTATTGAAACTATTACAAATGCATCACACAATTCATCCCCTATAAAAACTATTTTCCTTTATACATTCCTCATTAAATGACAGTAAGCTATATTTTTTTTCTAAATAATGTAATATATAATGATTCTGAAATTTTTTTAAGGAGTAATTATTCCAATATAATACATTAAATAATGGATACAATTTATGCATGTTATACTTTATATTTATTAGCTTTTAGATATAGTCTTCTAAAAAAAAAGTATTTTGGACAAAAAGAAATAATGCAAATAGCACAATAGGTGATGAAATACAAAATATATTCTCCTATTTTAATACAAAATATTTTCAATTCGCATCAAAAAATAAAAGGATTAGCCTATTTTAGTTATCTAGAGGGAATTCATAGTTAATATATATTACTAAATACTAAAATGATTTTGCAATATCATAATTTAAATATCTTTTTGTTAAATATTAAATTATGAATATAAAAAAAATATGTAATAGAATAAGCGAGTACATAAAATGAAGAAAAATAAAAATTAAGGAAATTATAATTTGTTATATATTGTGCCCTTCAATATATACCTTAAATTTTTATGTCATAGACACTCTCATATAAGTACTTAAATTCAGTGGCACATAATAAAATTTCTAAAAATAAATATCAGGTTTATTATATATTAAAATTATTAAGTTATATGTATATTTAATAATTCAAAGTTTACTTTTGAATACTATTGTTCTATAATATCAAAATATATATGAAAATGTTTCATAGAACTTGTGTTAAATTATTATCAAAATTTCTTATTTATGCATGACATACTATGTGGTTTATAATGGATTTTTAATTTAATTCATAATTTTTATGATTAAAATTTAAAAAAAATAAATTAAACACAAAATACTATATATTAAAATAAGGATGTGAAATATATTAATATTATTTATATTAAAGCAAATAATATTTTTTACATTGTTCTCTTGTTTTCTTTCAAATTAATATTTAAATCAGTATTACCATACACGAAGATCATTTTTACCAATATATAATGTTTCTAAGAGGATCATTCTATATATAATTTTATTGAGTCTACATACATATTCATTTAAAATATTCTCTTTTTATATATAATGAATTAATTATTCACAATGATATAATACATTATACCTACTGCCATTACAAATAATTCCTGATAATTCAGATGCTTCCAGAACCTGCTGTTCTTCATTGATATTGTTAAACATATTTCTAATACTTTTTAATATACGTACCAAGTATGATCCATATGGAGTAAACTATGTAATAATAAAAACAAAATTTATATATTAAGAATATAATTTTTTTTATATTAAATATTTCTCTTTTTTAAACTATATTTAGCTATTCTATAATATTATATATAATATAATAATATACCTTAAATACAATAAATAATAAAATGGACATTATTAACATTGTAATAATTGTAATTAATATAGGAATAGAAATACTTGCATGTTGTGTGACCGGTACTTTATATATGACCCCTTGACAACTAGGATCATGCTTTGATGGATAATATTCATTAATAATATCTTTCGCTGATTTACAAAAGTCATCATTTTCCTTAGATTGACAATAATGTTTCTTTATATTTTCAAGACTCTTGTACATATTGTATAAATTTTTGATTTTCCCCAGTTCATTATAAGAAAATCCAGTGATACTAAAATGCTTACATATATCCTTGCTTTCATATCCAGATGCATTGATCAGCGCATTACATATATTATATATTTCTGATCTATTATTATTTTCCCCAAGGTTATTATATATAGAATAATACATATATAAATAATCTTCATATGTGAACTCATCTTTTGTTTTTATATAATGCATATAGGATACACATAACATAGCCCTGCTGCAAGTGTTAGTATCGAAATTATCTTTAATATGTATCTTAGAAAGAGCGCTTGAATTACATATTACATCTCCCACCTGACTCTTATAAACATCTATTTTTTGTTGAATATCATGAAATCTTTTTACTAAACTATACTGAAAAAGAAAAAAAAAAAAAAAAAAAGTATTATGTAAAATATATATCCTTTTATATATATTTATTTTCTATTTGTCGAGAATGGAACATACGTGTATTAATATATTGTAATTAGTGTTATATTAATTCAGGCATACATCTATTTTCCCCATCTGAAATAAGTATAAAAAATTGATTTTGCGGGAAGTAAATAAAATAATGAAATGTGTGAAAATACAAATGTCTTTATCTAGAATTAATGAAAGAGTGTGTTAAATAGCTCCTCATTAATCTATACTGTAATTATAGAAATAATGAGAAAAATTTGTTGAACACGTTAGATTTTTTATTATTGTTCAGCCGAAAATCTAATAGTAATCATTTGTGACGCATAATATATGTTCTTATGAGGTTGCAAATATGGACTACATAAATACTTTATTTTAATAAAAAAATTACATCACATAATATAATATTAATGCAATCAATATATATATAAATTATAATAACAAAATATCACATCATAAAGAAAAAAAGTATACAATAGAAATACATTTTATTCATATTCATGTATATATATAAAATTACTTCTTATTTATACTAAAACTTATCGTAGAAATTATAATTTATTATTAAAAATATTGAATATCTATTTATGTAAGAACTACTACTCTAAATTTAATGTTGACATCCTCATTAAATATAGAATGATAAAACGTTACTAAGCTAAACTAACATAAACTGCACAAATTATATATAAATCATATAAGGAATACATATATATAAAGTAATTTTACATATTAATCAGATGAATACAAGATACAATGTTATGTATCATTTTAAATTTTTTATTTGGGGAGATGATGGATTATATCATTTACATGTTTATACACATGTACTATGAAAGCTTCTATGATACTTTACATATTATATATATATATATTTTTAATTATATATTGATATATTGCATTGAATAATACATCTAATTAGTAATACAAGTGCATATGTAAAAATTTATGAATTTTAGAAAATAATGTTTTAATATATTTTTCATTGGTGGAATTATACTAAATAAAATTATAGTGATGATAGGAAACAAATATATGATAACGAATGCTTTGATCAGTTGTAGATATTATATATTCTAAGATACAGAAATAAAAATGTTTAATTATGTCACTATCTTATTAATATTCGTGCATTTATTATAACAAGTAATATTTATCTAGTTCATAACATTATCTTTTTTTAAGAAGAATTCATTCTTTTATAATTGAACATTTATTATAAAAATATTTATGAGATAAATATGTGATTAGAAAAATAGCGATTATTTATATAAAATTTATTACAACTCATCAATATTAGCTTTTGAAACTATATATTTTTTTAAAATTGCTAATTATAAAATATTGAGTATGAATTATATTATATAATAGATAATATTTTTATTCTATACTTTTACTAAAATTTGTTAATTTATTATCAACGTAATTAGAACATGTTTCATATTTCACTGTATTAATTATAACAAATATATTTT
>NW_021629039.1:23014-23275 GCF_002157705.1 Plasmodium gonderi
TATAATATAATATATATTTTATATTGCTACAGAAGTAAATAAAGAAAAAAATTCAATAAAATTAAGTTCACTTAAGAATTTATGCTAGCATTATTTGTCTGTACCGTGTAAAAATCTAATTATTGTATTATTATTTATGATACATAACAAAAAAAAACATCATATAAATAAAAAGTATAAGGCCCTAAAATGATTATTATATATTATATTCTTTTAATTGTAAGAATATATTTTCAAAATTGTAAGCCAAATGAATAATAA
>NW_021629040.1:0-10969 GCF_002157705.1 Plasmodium gonderi
TATCTCAGAACACTAAACTTAATAAAAATATAAATTGAGTAGATCATTTATAACATATATTAAGAAATAAAATTAAATTATTAAATAAATATATTTTACAAAAAAGATAAAAATTATATAGGACAAAATATATATCAATATAATGAAAAAAATATTTATATAATGCTCCTACGTTTATCATAATTTAATGTAAAAATATAAAGACATTCTTGATGTATTTCTGCTTTATAAAGACAATGGTTTCTATTATCAATGTAGAAAATACATTATTGTCTATACATATACCATTATATTTATAGAATATTATTAAATATTACTTAGAAGAAGGGTATTTAAATATAATATATTACCTATTCTCAAAAAATTTTACATTTATGAAACAATAATTATGTGTAGTAAAGGAAAAAGAAATGAAATAATGTATTAAAAGAAATTAAAATATACATTGGAGCAATAATATATTATTTAACATAGATTAATATAATATTTGAAACAAATATATAAGAAAAAAAGAAATATATAAATAACGTTAAAATGAGTGTATAAAAATAGAAATATATATACTCGTAGATGAATATAATAAATAAATAACAATGTAATTCTAACAATAAAAATATAATAAGGTGTATATCAAACGATTTAAATAATCCAAAAAAATGTGGGATAAAATTCTTATATTAATTAATGTTTTTCTAAATGATTCTAAAGTATATTTATATTCATATGCATAAATAACATAAAAAGAACGATAAACAAGAATTATATATCACTTTTTTTATTAGGACATTCTAAAAAACAGTCATAGTTTTTTACATTTTATATATAAGGAACCCCAAGAAATAATGCATATATGTTATATAACTAAAATTTTAATTATGCTCAGAAGCTATATTATTGTAAAACACTAATGTGTTCACGGAATGTTAAAAAAAAAAATATGATTAATAGTGATACGTTTTAATAATGTAAAAAACACTTAATATATACATATATTTTTTTTTTTATTTAAGCATTCAATAGAATTTAATCATACATATATTAAATATTAGTTTTGTTACGTACAGATAATTATTTTTTCCGGTAATTTAAATAAAATTAAGTATATGTATGTGAAATGATCAGATTATAAAACAAAAAACTATGTTAAATATATATATAATATTTACTAGAGTTTTGGTAACAAATATTAAATGTATAATGTAATTATCATTCGTTAATTAATTTTGATATATTTCAAATGATTTATTTTTTTATTTGTGGTATATTATATGAATCTAATAAAACATATAATTTTAATGCGTTTGAATTTTAATATTTAGATGTTTAATTCATCATGTAAGGAATAATGTTAAATTTGTATTTCTTATATATATATTTTATTAATAATAGGAATAAATATAATATAAATATCTGTAACAAAATTATTAACTAAACATCATATAAAATTATATTTCACATATTAATATACTTAATATATGTATTATAATCATATATCACATTTAACTGAAATTTTTCTTCCCAATAATTACAATAAATAGGAATCTCTATAAAATGATTTATTAAAGACATTCTGATTCAAGTATTATTTCTTATAAATATGGTTTATATATAAGAATATAAAAATAATTTTAATATAGATTCCACAAATAAAGGAAATAATTTACATATATGTTCTAAAAAAAATAACAAATATCAAATTTACACTTCATACCGTACATTTAAATATATTTTATTCACCAAAATAAAAAAAATATTTTGTATCATAAATTATAACGATGTATATAAAATATACATGTTTTCTTATTGATCCTTTTTTATAGAGTCTAACGAATTACCTTTTAATTTTGGTGTTCATTATTTATATTAATTATTTATTAAATTTAAAATAAAATATAAGCCCAAGCTTCTATACACTTATTGGGAAAACAAATTTCTACAGCAATTATTTTATAACATTAGTTTCTTATATAAATAGGAATGAAATGAAAAAACCACGTAAAATTACGTACTCCTTTTCAAGAAGTTTACAAACCAGATTTATTAAATATTTTTTCATTTTTGTATATGTTTACCTATTAAATTTGTGAACATATATTATATTGATTTAAAAAATGTTATAATATAAATAATAAAATAAATATTTGATTATATTTTAAAGGAATACATTTATAATATTAAAAATAATGTTTACTATGAAAAATATCATTACGAAAATAAATGTATAATATTTATTCTTTACTATGATAACATAAATTTTTATTATACCAACAATGAATATATAACTATCAAATTTTATATTATTCCATTAAAGAATATTTCAAAAAATTAATTGTTTTTTTTTTTATATAAAATCCTGCTATATGTGTCTTGTCTCATCATATCATGTTCTCATATTTCTTTATTTTAATTTCTTTATTAAGATAAATATATAAAAATGCTATATATACTTTAGTAATATTTTTATTCTATAAAATAGTAATGTATTTTGATTTTTTATTAAAAATGATCTCTAACTAATTGATAGTATAATTATATACCATAAGATAAAAATAATAATACTTAATATATTATGTATTTTATGATATAATAAATTATCATTATATATATCATATATATAGTATATAGGTAAAACTTATATTACATACAGCTTTTACACTGAAATATCAGTCATATACAAATTTTCATGCAATGAATATATAATATTTTTGAAAATTATGTAACAAATAACTCCTTAAATATAATGTGTTATATGTACACCATATTTTTTAATTCATACATAAATAATTTTTCCATTAAAATATATTGTGAAGAAAATATTTAATATTTGTTATTGTTTTTAATGTAACATATTTTAGCCTTACATCATTATGTAATGCACTCTTATGTTTTAATAAAATATTCCATCAATATATGTAATATGGACTACAAAGTTATTATTCTATATTTTGCATATCCAAATATCCAGAAATTTATTCTTATCTTTATTCATTTTATTTATACTCTGGAATATATATTTTAAATATTTTATTATTTACATTTATATATACATGATTAATTATGTTGTGCTAATATTATTATAATTTTTTAAAATATAGTAAAAAAAGGAAAAAAGTGTATTTAATAAGTTAAAAATATTATTTATCTTTGAACCATGAAAACCAAAATTTTACATAAATTCTTTCATTCATATTATTTATTTTTTAATATATATTTTGTTTTAATTTTATTATAAGCTTGCGTATTTTATGGACACATTTGTTAAAAGGATAAACGCATAAAAAAAATTAATGAGTATAATATATTAAGTATTTCATAATTTGGCACATATTAGATATATAAAGAATTCATTCTGTTTTATTTTTTCAGAAATATGCGTTTATAATTAAATGTATATTTTCTTTATATATATTATAATTACAGAAATATATATATATATTTGTTATATTAATAAAAGACATTGCGCTTTTTACTCATTAATTGTTATATAATTTTTAATTATAAACACATGGTCTATATTCTATTCACATATAATATAACTATATATATAGCTATTATTAGCTCTAATATCGTGTTGTCTGTTTTATATATGAGAATTCTGAATGTGTCAATTGATGAATTAAAAATCATAAACTCTATATATATGAAGTACCTATATGATTTAATAGAATTATAATGGTTATGTTTATATTTTTGGTATCATATATTAAAATGATTTTATGTTTTTATATAATAAAATATATTTTATTCATTGTGTAATTTATAAATATATATTTATTTTTTAGTACATAATTTAAATTACAAAAATTATATATTTTATTATAAATAATAAGACCTGAATAGAAATTTTATACAAAAATTATATGTATTTAATTGATAAAAATAAATATTTATTATTATTATCCATTTATTTCCAATATGAACATAAAAAAAAGGACATATAAATATTATCGCGTGAAATACTGACAATATAATAAGATATATTATATAGCTTATTATATTGAGTGATTAATTTATTGTATGTGTAATAAACATATAAGTATAATACAAAATATATTTTTTATCATTTTACATTTTTATATGATTTCAGATTTATATCAGTTTTCTTCTTATTGTTTAATCATTTGACTAATTTCTTATCCTATTCATAATGGATTATAAAATATATTCCAGAATATAATATGAATACTATAATATTATAAATTTAAAAAAAGTGTTTAAATATTTTGCATTATATATTAAAGTACATTTTATATAAATATGGAATGCAATATGATAATTTCAATTAAATCATATACAGTTAAAAAATAAATTTACTCTATTTTGTTTTATTTATATGAAATTGCATAATGTCTTCCCCAATTTATAATATAAATATCGTAGGAATCTGCTATTAATAATAATTATAACTTGCGTTTTCTAATTTGAAAAGACTCTTACATATATAAACATAGGAAAAAATATATTTTTATACATATTATTTTAATCTGTTATATTCATTATTACATTATTTTTAGTTCATTTTTATGGAAGTGTTTCACAACTGCATGACTGGTTATAATGATTATAGAAAAAGTAATGCACATAATAGTATTTTTGATTTTAAACTATCATGTAATGAAATTAAACTGAGAATTCAATCCTATAAAAGGTACTGGGGGAGTTGTATCATATTGTAGCCACATTATACGCTATATGGACTATATATAAAGTGTCAAATCTAATTCAGATAATGAATCAAGTTGTAGATACTTGAACTTTTGTTGAATTACCTAAAACTACATCATGTATGCTCTTTTGAAAGCCCTAAAATTTCTTACACAAAAATGATAGAAATTATCAAATAAAAAAATTTTGAGAGTGATTCTGAATTGTGTGAAAACCATTTTCAAGAAATTGAGGACGATTTAATTTCCATATTGGGAAAATTGTGTGCTCTATTTGGAATATTTATAATGCGTGGTAACGTGTGCTATTCACACAACGATTGTTTAAACTGTACAAGGTTTTATCATAATAAGTGTAGATAACCTAAAAATAGCAGGTTTCGTGAATAGCTAGATAATTTTATCGAACATAATATACAAAATGTGACGAAAATAATAGAAAAAAATAATTACCAGCATTCCCACAACACTCATATTCGACAAATACACCTACTATTATTTTATGTTCAATTATTATATCTTTTACAGTAATAATAATAAAGATCTTTCTGTATAAGGTTAAATATAAATTTATTTAATTTATTGTACAATTTTCTTTTAAATTAACATTACACATATTTATGATAAAATTACATAAAGTAAATATTACAATTATATATATCAAATTGTTTCTATATTATTAATATAATCCGTGCAGTTCATTTTCACAAACAACAACAAGAAGATTAAGGAAAGTATCGAATAAAAAAAAGAAAGATAATATTATCCTAATGGATTAAACACAATTTACAGATAATAATTTAATTGATAATGCGTGCTAAATAGGATGTAACACCTTAGGATATAAATGAAAAACATATTATTGCTACTAAGGAACATACTATAGATTCATTTAAACAATAAAATTTAATAATGCTTTTTTATACAAAAAGAAATGAAAAAAAAATAAAAATAGAATGAAATATTATTAAAATATTATTATTATTTTTTAATACATGATAATAAATGAAATACATATTTTTAAAAATTTCTATATTATACGCAAATATTGTAGTAATCATTATGAAGTACAAAAAAAAAATTAAACTATAAAGAAAATTAACAATTATTATGTATTATTACTAGTAATCTAAAAATAGATACATTAAAATTTGAAACATTAACTGTGTTAATAATACTTCACTTATATGATGTAAAAGATTTTTTGTATCTAAATTAAAAAATAAATGCAATTATATATATAATAAAAAAAAATATATATATATTCTTACTACAGTATTTATATGTAGCTCTATTTAATATAAATATGAAACATATACATGAAAAAAATGGTTTATTTTATTTTTTATATTATAATTAACTGATGTGCATCATCCGTGGTATATATATTTACCCAGTATAGAAGGTTCTAATTATTGTACAAATATATAAATTTTTGTTATATTCATATAATTAAAAGTGAACTATTATTAAAATATTCCCATAAAAATAATTAATTTACATATCCATGTAAAGAATATATTAATAATAATTCATGTATAATATGCATAGAATCTACAAAATAAACTAGTTATAACATATTTGACATGTAATAGCATAAATCCACTAAATTGTATTTGTAAGAGCATTATGTTATTATATTCACAAATTTAAATTTGTATATTAGTTTATATAATATATATATATATATTTTAATAATAATTATAAATATTAATTAAATTATTTTATTGTATAGCCAATTTTATATTTAATCTAAAAATATATAAATGTGTTATAGGAAAAAGCTAAAAAATTTTACATATACAATACCACTAATTATCCTTTAACAAATATAAGTGAATAACATAAATAATCGATAATTACGAATGTTCATAATAGTAGAATTATGCATAAAATGTGTCATAAAAGTAAATATTATTTTCATTATATAAATTCAATAATTATAATATTTAACAACCTAGTATGAAAATGTTATGCATCAAAATAGAATAAGTTTGTTTAATATATTGAAAAAAGGATTCTTCTATTGAGCATAAAAATTTAGACATATCACATTAACACATAGGAACTTTTAATAATTTTTTTTATAATAAAATGTGACATAAATTTATTTAATAATAATATTGTATTCATACATATAATGAATTACAATAGATATCCACAATCCAATAAATAATTATAATATATACTAATTTTAGTACCTTTTTTTTTAATTTATCCAAAGGACATACTTTTTTCTCCAATATTATAAATATATATATAGGTTATAGTACTAATAGATATTCTTCATGTTATGTTAATTAAAGCACTATATTTTTTTTTCTTTGCGCCATGTATTTTTGCTTCAAAATTTTTTAGTTTCTTTCTTTTTAAATAAATTTATTATTATTTATAATTATCATTAAATGACTAAATCTTGTATATACTCTGTTTTGTATATTCCTTTCTTTTAATAATTAAGACAACAACAATTATAATAATTGTAATATTTTTATATATATCTATATGAATATGGGATATAAATTATTTAATTTAAATAGTAAAATGATATTTAAATATTTCATTGTAGTGCTTTCTTTTAACATGTTATTTATTCATATATGATTATATATATAGGATAAAGTGACCCAAGCGTGCACAATCCATTGTGATGAATATGAATCTATGGAATAATCGAAATTATAAAGTTATATATATTTTTTTATATATATTATCAATATGAGCATGTTATATTCATACATTATTTTTTGGATAATATAAAAAAAGATATAATGTGTAAAAAAAATTTATTTTATTTCGTATAATTAGTTAAATAATTAATATAAAAATAAAAGATATAGTATAACTTTATTTTAAAATAAGGAGGGGTTCCAAATTTTATAATTAAACTATATTAAATTAAAAGTAAAATGTACCTATCTTTAGATTATAAAGCATGTATTTTTAAATATTTTTAATTTCATTAATGTGTGATTAATCAAGCTTACAATAATTAAGAATATATGCGCTGGTTGTATCATGTTAATATATATAATTTGCATACATAAGTAAACATTTTCTTATATATATAATGTTTCAATTTGTATTAATGCTATAAATAACAATATAAAAATATTTTATAATTTTTTACAAAATATAGATATATATATAAAAAAATGTTATCAATATAAATTCATAATAATATAAACTATAATCTATATTTAATAAAATGTACTTGAAATATTTTTTTGAGTAAAGCGATATCATATATATAATAATATAATATATTTATTTTTATGATAATATTAAATAATTTTAATTAATATGATATTTTGCAGAACAATACATTTATATTTTATAGTATATATAATAATACATATGTGTTCTTATATGCTAAATATAAACATTATTTTAACAAAACTTTTTATTTATAATACATTTAAATAAATGCGATTATATATTACAATTCCATAAAATTTATATTACATTTATTACTTATTCATATTGTTTAGCTATAATAACTAAATCGTACAATTTCGATGATATAAAAACATAGCACAATGATAGCATTATTCTATATATTAAAACAAAAAATTAAATTATGAATATTCATGTCATTATACTTTATTGTTTATGCATTTATATATTATTGTTGTTAGCATTTGATTTTTCTAGTGTTAACTTATTTAGTATCTCTCGAAGAACATTGCATTAACTGATGCGTTCATAAAACTAATATATAAAAATCTATGATATACCGTTTTTTCAAGGACATACAATTATATAAAAAAATTTATAATATATAAGCATTTCACATTCATGGGTTATGGTATAAGAAATTTTCCTTAAGTTTAATGTGTATATTATTATTAAGAATAATAAAATAATAGAAATAAGAAAATAATATTTATTATAAAATTTTAATAAATATATACTAGAATGCATATATGTATATATATATTTCAGCACTCATTGGACGTATTCTTCAATTATATGTATATATTACAGAGTATATATATATCCATAAAATAGATGCAAATATCTATATAAGCAAATAACAACAACAATATATTTTATAATTGTTGCACTGTAAATTCCATGATAGTAAATGTTATTTGATATTCAATTTTTCACACGTACATATATTACATGTTAATATAATACGCATAAATTACACAAATACCCATAAATTATATGTAAAAATATATAATATATGAAAATAAAAAGCATAAATATAATCTCTGTTACCTGATCTCTATATTCTAATACGAAGGAAGAAAAAAATATATTTCATATGCTAATAATTATTCCATCTAATTTAAAAAAATTATTCATAAATCAAGTAAAAATAATAAATAAGGGTTCTCTAATATTTTATATGTATATATATGCATCATTAAAACATATCTTATAAAATTATGAAATAAAAATTTATTTGTTGATAAAGAATATCAATAAAGGATCTATGGAAATTTTTTTTATTAAATTTAATATAAAATAAAGTCCAAAACATTTTGCAATCCATTAAATGAGGTTATATTTTCTTTTGAATTGTAGCTCTATTTTTATTTTATGTATTATTTACTATAATTTACTTTTTTTATTAGGGGAAAGACAAATATTCTTTTATTTGGTACCATTAAATATTATTCAAGAATTATTAGTAAATATTTTCCAGAATATCTTTATTGTATATTTATATACTTTTATTATTTTTTTTAGATTTTTTACTATATATTTATATAATTGAGTTCTTTCATGGATACATATCAAAAAAGTAAAGTTAAAATAAATGTACTATGAAATATATGATACAAATAATTTAACAGGTTCTAATTCTAATTTGTCAAACAAATAAATAGAGAATTGTCCTTACGATATAGAACATAATTTTACTTAATACACTCAAAAAATATATACAAAAAAAAGTGTAATTACATATAATATGTTATGTGATAAATGTTACATGAAATCAAAAATATTATATAGAAAAAAATGATTTATATAATTAAGTAGTGTAAACGTGCATAAGGAGATTTCAAAAATTACGTATAATACATTATTCATATATATCAGTCTTTACACAATGGCATAATTTATATAAGTTATTGAAACGAAAGCTGAATATAATAACTTAAATATACAGATAATAATGAAATATTAACTCATAAAATATACACAACAAATTGCTATATATAATATCAAATAACGAAATAATAACTCATATATACATTAATATAACCCTATATAAAATCATTATAATAATATATTTTAAAACTATAATTGATCAACCAAAAATATGTAAAAAACAATTGAAAGTATATCTCTCTTTACAAGTATATACATATGTAAGAATATATAAAAAAACAAAATTAATAAAAAACTATGAAGAATTTTGTTAATATATTCAGAAAAAATAACTTACTTTAAATATGCAAATTTTTAGTTAAAATAATGATATTTTGTTTTGTCTTAATTAAAACACGCTCAGATATATATATTCTAAAAGAATGACATGTTTATTCACGTACACAATTAAAAAATATTGCATAAAATAATTAAAGCATATACATATTTTTACAAAGTTATATTAGAAAAGAACTCATATATTATAAAATACAGTACGTACTATACAACCATGATTTTTATGTACAAATTTGTACGCAAACTAAAACAAAATAATTAAAAATTCTACAATATATATATATAATGTTCTCGCTAACAAGGACAAATGTGTAATTTTATAGGTATATACTCATAATCCGTCGATATAAATATTGTTCTAAGAATATTTTTTATTTTAATTTTTGACACTTATCTAATATACATCGATGGAATAATTTAAGTGTAAATCAAAATAACTACTAATTAGATAGAAATATAATTATATAAATTTTAGATATATATAATAAAGATATACACATATCATATTTATATAAATTAAAAAACATTTAGTTCATAATAAAATATATATGAGTTTATATATTTTTATTATATCATCATTTACTAAAAACATCTTTGCAGAAACTACAATATTTCTTAAAAAACATTTTTCCTTTCCTCGCCCCTAATTTTTCATATTTTACAATTTTCACCATTATATAACTAATGAGTGCCAATATTATATATGCTAATATTAAAAATAATATACCATAAATATAATAAACCTCAACGGGTATTCCTGAAGCATTCAAAATAGATTGAGCACAGTTCTGACCACCATCAGAACCATTAACACAACTAACCTGAACGGTACTCTCTATCCTATCTAACACAGGTAGAATTATTCCAAGTAAAGAAACTAAACATGTAGTAACAAAACCAAA
>NW_021629041.1:0-9207 GCF_002157705.1 Plasmodium gonderi
CTTATATGAGATTAAATTTAACATTTAAAAGAATGATCATGTCAATTATGATGAATACTGTGTTAGTTAAAATATTCTTGGAACAATAGCAATATTCATTTAAAATTTATATTTGATTATTTTCTATGATAATGAATATCCTAAACGTCAAATGAGATGAAGCATAGTGCTCTATAAATTGTAAATATCATTTTATATAAATTTTTTTTTTATTGCTTTTTTAAAAATAATAAAAGTTCTGTCTTAATAAATATTTATATTGCAATATGTAATGCATTATAGACTTACTCAAAAATGTTAAGGAAGTGCAACATATTAAGTAGTGTATATTTTCCTGAGCTTATGTGAAAAATTATGCTACCATTTAAGAATCTTTTAATATACCTTTTGACAAAATTTATAACATATTGAGGTGATAAAAAATATGACTAGCCTTTTTCATCCCGTATATTACGGTAAATGAGTTTATTACGTATATTTTACTTATCTATATTGTTTAGCTGTTTTGATAAAAAATTCATCTTATTTATCCCAAAATAGAATAAAATTACTGAGTATCCAATAGTATATATAGAAAAAAAAATTGTTACCTATATAGTTTATATTATTAAGACTTTTATTTTTAATATAATATTTTGATCGCAAACTTATGTTCTTTACTTCTTACAGTTCACTCATAAAAGTCTCAATGTAATAACTAAACATGTAATGACTTTAAATCTATTAAAAATAATTGAGTTCATATGGTTTAATTTTAGATTTCATTGCTTCCACATTACGACAGAACTACAATTAAAATGTTTTTATTTTGGGGAAGATACATATATCTTATTTATAAAGATAATCTATTTATTAATTGTGTTGTATTAATGTATTTATGGAAATGAATGTGTTAATATATAGTTTTGTATTACTTTAGAATGTACTCTTTTTTTTTTGAACACGAGTGTTTGCAAAACAGGCAATTACAATAACATAAGTGTTATAGTATCCATTCCCTAATCTAAAATTTGGAAAATCCCAATAAGAAAAATTATTCAGATTAAATTATTGAATTTATTGTAAATAATTCTTATGTTATGAAGCTAATTCTTACTGTGACATCATTAATTATATATTTAGAACTTTTTTATAGATTGGTAAAAGGGTAGAATTAACCTGCTTAGATCGAACTATAGATTAATTTCTTTGTATGTATGAAAAAAAAATAATGCCTGAATAATCAATAGTACAAAAAGTTCATATAACTCCTAAAAATATATTTAATGATAAGAATAACAGATTTATAAATATGTAGTAATTGTAAGCATTATAATGAGTTGTTTACGCATTTTATGATATATATATCTAAAAATTAATAATCAGAAAAAAAATATTGTATTAATTTTTAAAGAAATATAGTAGAAACCTAAGGTTAAACGAAATATAGTTGATAATACTCTGTTTATATGAGCTTATAACTTTTTCATACTTACAGTTACGTCTGTCGCAATTATATGTATATTTTTCATAAATAAAATTTTATGTTATACTACATGTGGTCCCTTATAAATAGGAATATTATAACATGATTGTCTTCATTTCATTTTTGACATACTCAGTTATTGGCCCTCATAATGAATCAATACTATATCCTAGTGTAATAAATAAATGGGATACTGTATTTATAGAACAACAAATATTATTTGTACAATATAAATATTCATTAAATAAGGGATGTTTATTTCGACATATTAAAATTAACTATGTTAATCTGAAGTAATTATTTTACAGTACTGTCATATAGAATAGGAAGCATTTTAATGAATAAAAAAAGGAAAAAAATAAAACAAACAATAATTACAATGAAAATTTTATGTACTATGCAATGAAAATTCATGTAACAAACTATTAAGTTTTATTTTAATATTATTCATATATAAATTTGAAAATATAATACACATGAACAAACCATGAATAACAAATTAAGGCTTAATAATTATTACTACAGAAGCATTTTTCGATAACAATTTTTAATGAAGAAAAAAGAACACCACTGGAAAAATAATCAGATATAATTTTTTTCTATTTATATAATTGATGGAGAAATAATATAAGATATAACGTATTAAAATCATCAAAATTACGTAAAAATAACAATAAAATTAGATATGCATATGATATCTATAAATATTTCAATTGTCCAATTATAACAAAAAACAGAAAATAGGCCATATTTTACAATTGTAGTTGTAGCTATGTGTACTTTTTCAGAAAAATAAATGCTCATAAGAAAAAATAATAGTCAACAAATTGAATATGCATACACATGACTAAGATAAATTTCAAAATAAAATAATACTGTAGAATATAATGAAGCATTTACGATGAAAGATTAAAGAATGAGGACAATTTTTTGAATTTTTGTCTATAAAATGATATTTTATATAAAACAAATATATATTTTAAAAAATCATATATTTAATTCACATAATATTATTCATATTAGTCTATTTTTTAATATAACGTATTTATGCATATAACATATAATTTTTACTGTAAAAAAATGAAAGTGTATTTACAAGGAATTTTAGAAAATATTTATGTAACTTCTATTCCTAATTAATCACATATTATTTTAAGATTTCCTAGCCCATAGAAATCGTAGAGGCACTTTTTTTTTTTAGGCACATTTGAATTTTTATTATTTTAGGTGTGAGACTATACTTATTAGGTTTTTTTATATTTCATATTTTTTTTTAAAATCATTATTTCATAATCTATTTATACATATAAGGAATAAGTTTATTGTTTGTTCTTTTTTGTACTTTACATATATTAGGTTAGTCATAATTGAATTATTCTATAAAATTATACAATATAACTATCGTTTAAAATAACCACAAATTGTGAAGAAAATGAAAAACCTTTTTATGTATGAATATGGATATTTCTCAAATTTTAGACATTATGGGAAATTCCTTGCAATATTAAGCAACATCCATATTACTATGGGTATAAATCGTCATAAACGAATAAAACTATATATAAAACTATCACCTATGAAGGTATAGGACTATACATTTTTATAGATTAAATTTGTATCTATAGAAATATATTAGACTTAATAATACATAATAATATTTGCGTTAATATTAGTATATATATGAATATAATAAAATATCTCAATTAGAACAAAATAAAAACTCTCCTAATGTGAATACGTTTTTTTATTTATTCATAGAAAAATTTGTGTATCTTATTTCTCATATGTTTATAAAATATAAAGAAAAAATAGTTATATCTGGACACTAAAAAAAAGTAATACTTATTTATGTATATATATTATGAAGAAATAATAATGCGATATACATGAAAATGAGAAGGAAAAATTAAATTTGCTTTATTGTCAAATTCAAATATTGCATAAAATATGTAGTATACTTGTGAATTAAAAAATTAATATTTACTATTTTTTTCATTGTAAAATTATTCTACATATATATATTTTAGTATTAATATAATACAGGATAAGCTGAATAAATATATTTTTTTTAAGTTATCACTTTTTTTTTTTTCTTAATTTATTATTTTGTTTACTCAATGTAGTATATTTACAACATTGAGTTGAAAATTATATTCAACAATCATAATTACTTAATAGTACAATAAATTAGAGAATCCTTAATATATTTTTTTATTAATATACTAAGCACAATATCATATTGAACAGGTTTATGATTATTATATATAAAGAAAAACGAGTTAAAATATCAAATTTTAATATTTGGAGAGAAATAAGTTATATTGCATTCTAATTTCAACTCTCTTTTTAACAATCCAGTTTTCCTTTTTCATCCTTTTTCAGAAAATTGTTGGTTACAACATATGTTGCAATGAAATTAAAATAAATATATATTATGTATATATATTTCTTACATAATAATTCTAAACGTTCTTAACAAATGAAAATAAATGCTACTTTGGAGTTTCGGATATAATAACATGGAGTGCATCGTTGATATTTTTCTTATTTTCTTATAATATTTTTCATAATAAAAATGCACCTAACATTAAGGAATAAAAAAAATAAGATAAAAGAGGATTTTGTTGGAGTTTTACTAAATTTTTTGTTAAATAATAATACTGTCCAAAGAAAAAATATTAGTATAAAATGGCAATATTATATTCTTTCGTTTCTTTATTAAATTTTGTTATCAATTATGGGTGCAATTATTTTAAAAATAAAAATGGATCAATTTTTACATGACTCTGAATTATTTAAAAAAAATGATCATAATATATTTTTAGTAATGTAATGTCAAACATTTTTACATATAAAATTTGAATTATTTATTGTAAAAGGATATCAATAATTAATTATAGGCTATTATATTATGCTTTGGGTAAAGAAAATATTAGAAATAGATTAGATAAAAATTAGTAACATATAAGGAAAAAAAAAAAATATAGCAGAAGAATAAGTATAGATATAGATATTTAACTGAAATAAAAAAATAATATTTAAAAATATGAACTGTTCGTAATTTATTAATGATATAGCATATTAATGATGATAAACTTTTGAACCATGGCAATATATGTATATTACAAAATATATTTGTTTTTATGAATATTTATATATTATAAATATGGTGCATGAGCTTTTGTAGAATTTTATACTGTTTTATGAATTAAATAAAAACGATTACTAAAATTTAAATATTATTATGTATAGTAAAAATGTTGTTCTAAAAAGATAATAGTAATATTTACTTATAAAAATTAAATTATGTAATGTGACATTACAAAATATGACAGAATATTACATATAAGAATAGGATAGCTTTGTTTTATGAAATGATTGTTACGAAAGTACATGAATGTTAATTACGAAACCAAAATCAAATATGGAAGGAATTAATATTAGATATATATATTTACATAAATGTTACTTAAGAGAATGTGCGCTTAATCGATGCAAACAATTCATAATGAAAAATGAAGTTATCCATTTCATTTGGGATTTAATAATAGAGAAATATACAACATATTCTGCCTTTAAAAGAAAAAAATTTACTACATGAAATGTTAAAATAATATTATAAAAACTTAGTGATATACAAAAAATTCCATGATGTACCGTAAATGCTAAAATAGCAGCAATTAAAAAAACGGTATGGATTTTTTTTATAACTAATAAAATATGTTTTTTTTTCTCTAATTTTTATGTTTATATTAGTAACATAAGATTGGTATAAAAATGAATTATTTGTATTTACGAAAAGTGAACAATTTTTGATATTAGTTAATGTAGCTATTCTATCGAAGTGAAAAAATTTTCCTCAAATTACCAAAGATGATTAAAATAAAAGTAGAAATGATGTATAAATGTGATGCTGAAAATTTTGATAAAAGTTGCCAAAAGGTCATATATATATGCATTACTATAAGATAGTGTATTATATATATTATGGCACCTATGTTAACTGTCAACTTTTACCATATCACTCTATGTATACTATAAAAATATTTTCAAAGCAAAATCTCTAGATGATTAATTTATTAAGAATTGGTAATCCTGTTTTAAGATAATCAAAAAAAAAAAACTCATATTAATTATATAGAGTAAAATGATTGAACAAATGTAGTGATGATATCAATTTAACATGGGTACATAATTGAGAAATTACCAGTATATAGTATACTCAAGAATGATACATTACTCATTTGTTTATGATAAAAAAAATAATATGATTCTGTTAAATGAGATGTTTGTATGGAGTATTAGATAAAGCAGAAGCAAAAACTTATGTTTTATTTCTAAATTTGAAGATTATCAGATGATATATGTAATTTTTGCAATATACAAATATCCGGAAGAAAAAAAAAGAAGAATAAAAAATGCTGATTGCCTACACAGATATAAATACTGTCTACAAAATATATCATAACAACAAATGTATTACACAGCTTTTGGTGATCACATACTATAACAAGATGTTTATTTATTCTATTTCATTCTTATTTTCATGTTATATTCGTTACAACACAACATAATAATTAAATCAGTTTAACACAATATTAAGCAAGGTAATATTAATAATAAGTATTTATCTTTTTTTGCTCTCATACCACAATTAAAATTAGGAAAACTTTTAACGAAATGTTACACATATGCCAAATAATGTATTAACCTTTATGTGTAAAAAATGAATATATAGTTTGTCCTAATAGAGTACCACAGATGGGTGTTTGTTTTATATTTAAAATATAATTTTGCAAATGTAGAAATATATGAAAAAAAAAGAATTGAATAGCTTAAAAGTATAATATAACTTAACATGTAAATGAATAGTTATGAAACAACAAAAAGTGTCATATATTGGGGTAGTATAACTATTATTTTTGTTAAGACACATTTTAGCTATAATAAAAGGATAATTTATTAAAAATATTGCTAACAAGAAAAGCAATAAAAAAAGAAATAATATAAAATACACATCATATGTAGCTATTAAAATTGAACATGTTATGATATATACTGCTCAACTAAGAAGAAAAAGTATATATATTTTATTTTTCGTAAAATTCTCATTACAAAACACATTAGAGAAGAAAAATAATACAAAAAAATATAAAAATATATATTAAAACTAAATGACGGAATTAAACAACATCAAGATATTTTTATAGAAGAATATACTGATGTTTCGATGAATTTCCTTTTTATTTTCTCGAAAATATTTTTAGGATCCAAAAATGGCAATTTAACATAAAATAAAGGTAATATAAAAGCCTTGTCATAAAACATAAATCTTATTAAGTAGCACATTGATATTTTAAGAGTTATAAGACACCAAAAGATTATGGAATATACAGAAATATATGAAGTGTGATTTTGTTGTGCTTCCGCTGCTCTTAAACATTTCAAATTATTAGTAGTCATAGACAACAGTGGAAAACAATAAAAAATTCACATTTGGTTTTGAACAAATACTTTTCAAAAAACATGTGTGTATATTATATATAACGTATACTATAATGAGTTAAAAAAAAAATATATATTTTTTAATTATGCATTAACTATAATTCATAAAAATAATAATGTAATTTAATGCTTTCGGCATAAATTGTGTTTCATGCAATACAACAATGTATTATCTCATTTTTTGAATGTGGAATAAAAAAGAGTGATGTATATTTCTTTAAATCGTGTTAACACTGTAACCGATATTTTATCTTATAACCTAAATGATTGCATTAATAAAGGATAAATGATAATAAAAAAATTCCTTAAGAACACATAATGAAAAAATAAATATACGTGTTTCGAACATGGACTTTTCTTATACATTAATTATGATCAAGACTATATAATATAATGAGCATCGCATATATTAGCTACTCAAATATTGCGTGTGTAACCTATGTTATATTAGGGAATGGAAAAATAGGGGTAAAAATTTCCCATATAATTCTTCTTAAAGCTATTTATTTTTTAATAATCATCGGGTATACAAGATGATCAAATATTTATATGATTAAAAATAAATTTAAAAAAATAGGGCTACACACTATCGAACGTAGACATACTAATTATAATAAAATGACACAACTGCACATTATCACACAATCATTATACATAGAGATAAAAAAGAAATTATGTATTAAAAAATAATCCCTATCATTCATAGTAATACTACTGTGTAATGAGACTATATATAATTATTTATTAATCAATATATAGTTAAAAAGTATATAAAATCATCATTATATATAGTAAAAAAAAATATATAACTGTATGTTAATAATATTTTTTAATATTATTGACAAAATATGGATGATAAATTAATTATAAAATTGATATAAAATTGTTTAAGATTTAAAAAAAATATATTTTTTTGCTTCTCTATTAAAAATAATTCGAAATTTAAGAATATTAAAATTTTTCTGAAAAATTAAAAAACCACTTTAACATTAATTCATCTTTTATTATATTATGATATTATTTTACTTTTTTTGAGGAATTTATTTTGTTGCTAAAACTTTTGTATAATTCATTCATTCTATTAATTTCTGTAAATTTGTATGCATAATATAAAGCTATTGCAAAGAAGGCCATCGATAAAAATGCAAATATATATACATTAAAAAAGTCCTTAAATATCATCATTATCATTAATATTGCCATGAGTACAGTTGGTGGTAAGTATATTCTAAATTTTCCCATAAAATGTTTTTGTTTTCCTCCGTAGGTTTTAAATTTGCACTCTTCATAATCAGAAAATGATTTTTTTTTTTTCACATAATAAGTTTGCTTCAAACTCTTTATCCAATCATTTTAATGTATCCAAGTATCCTCCTGATGTCCGTTCTTTTCCAGTAGATGCTTTCAAACCTATCTCCTTTAGGGACTCAGGTTCCAATACAACATCAAAGTTATTTATTCCTAAAGAAGTTTATTTTTTGTTTTTCTTTCCATATTGGAATGCCTTTTGCGATTTTTTCGATTTGCGATATGGTTCTAGATCCATATGTAAATTGGCAAAGTTATCATTTTTGTATTCAAAATCATCTTCATAATAGAAATTGTCAAGGTCTAAAGAATTATTACGTTTTAATTAATTTTTTTTTTGAGTTCCTTATTTTGATCATGATTGTTCATTAAATTGTCAAGGTTTAGGTTTACTTTTTCCGATGAACAAGATTATTATGCGCATATTAATTTATATATAAATATGATTTTGCACATGTATTAAGTGATCATTTTTAGAAATGTGTAATTTTAATTTTAAAAAATATTAATCATCATAGCATACCTCCGTAGATTCAAAACGTAAATGTTGGAAGCACAGAAGAATTCCTGTACCTTATCTTATTATATTAGAAACTTTGCAAAATATATGAAAATTATATAAATTCTACAGGATGTACTATACGAAATACATAACATGCGACAATCTATGAATAAATCTGTTATACTGAAAGAAAAAATTGATATATTTTCTTAATAAAATATATATTTGCTGAGGTAAATAATTCTTATTAATTTTTTATTTAAATTTTTATAAGGTAATACTTGAATATTTATAAATTTATAACGAATATACATATTTTATGAATGTCCCTGAATTATACATAGCCCTATACATTGAAAAAAAAATTTGTTAGTTAACAATTTATTATTATTCTGTTATATTTCTCATTCCAAAAATATGTAGCATA
>NW_021629042.1:0-1146 GCF_002157705.1 Plasmodium gonderi
GTTACTTTTATGTGACTGTTACAAAAAATGTGAAATTATTATTGAATTAGCTAAAGACACTAACAACAGGAAATGAAAAATTGATTGTGACTAAGTGTGTATTATTAACCAACTATATATATAAAAAAGGAGGTTGAAACATGATGGGTTCTTAATTTTTTTTACTTTGAATATTATTTTGAATGTATATATTAATATGATTCTTGTACAGTCTTATCAGGATTAATTTGTAATGTTGATAAAAGTAGTAACACCTTTCTGAAATATAAAAATTATCAAATTAAACTAAATCTCAAACCTCAACACAAATGAATGTATTCGGAATAAATTGTTATAAGTACAGAATGATATAGTAAAGAGAAGTTTATAGGGAAATTTTATCAGTTCCATAAATCTATCTTCATCTAATTCCTTTGTACGTATTTATAAAAAAAAAACTCCATTAGCATCAAGTATATATTTTGGGTTTTCCATAGAATGAGTGAGATAAAGAACTTAATATAGAAATGGATTATGAAGGACATAATTAATATAAATCATAATATATTATACCAGCAAGAGATAAAGGATAACCAAAAATTGATCTGAGGAAAAAATAAAAGAGTTTCCAAAGGAGAATGTTTATGTGATGTGCGCGTAAGGAGAGCTATTTAAAAAATACGTATATATAAATTAGTTATCATTATCTACTGATTAATATATTTTATACAATGTATACTGAACTCGTTTGTTTCCATTAAATAAATAATCATGTCTTAATATTTGTTCGAACAAAGTATCATGTTTATTTTAAAATATTAAAAAAATTTTAATTTATTTTAAACATAAAAAAGGTACATTCATTAAGAAAACTATTATAAATAAGATAAGAAAAAAGATATAGTATGGATAAAGTTTTTCCATAGAAAACAAAAATTTGTGTGTATCTTATAAAAATCATTTTTTTTTTTAATTAAAATTATATACATAATTTTTTTATGTAAGCTCTATTCATTATGCAATATTTGATATTCAGATAAGATTTTAACACGATTTACTTATTTATAAGGCCATTATTGGCGATAATAAAATTGGTTAATTTGTAAATGTTTATTAATAAAAAGGGGAAGTAACTTACTAATGCATAATCTATATAATATATTTATT
>NW_021629043.1:0-2152 GCF_002157705.1 Plasmodium gonderi
ATATTTTATTTCATATATGATTAAAGCGAATATAGTTATAATTTTGGAAGGAAATGAAATATCTTGTATCAACATTTAACTCCAGTCATACACGTTTGTTATATTTTAAAGTTTATGTGAATATCTAATTTATTTATTGCCTACGCACTATCTGTTTAAGAGGAGATTCATTAATAACTATTTATTTTTATAATAATTATTGCCTTTTTTGATACTATCAATTGTGGGCTACTATAGAGTAAACACCTTGCTCCATTATAACCTATAACAAAAGTATAGATACAATTAATTTCGAATAAAACCTATAAATGCTTTCATGAACACCAAATTCCAATATAAATTTTTGTTAAAATATCAAATATATAATTGAATGTAGTGTTACATAATTTTTCATTTAAAAATACATAGATAACATCGTCTAACATGATGAATAAACTATATCAAAATAAATAATTAATGTACAAATTCTTTTATAATAATGACAATGGCTATACAAAAGTAATAGCAGAAAATAATTAATATGTATTTGAGTTCATATTTCAAAAACATAGATGTTTATTTTTCATATATTATATATTTTTTACGATTTTGAACGACAAATAGTAGCTATTTATGGATTTATAAATACACCGTGTTTAACTATTTTGTAATTTTATTCCCAATTGAAGAAATAGTTTTGATTATATGTGTAAAACTACAAATAATTGTAGTTGGGAAAAACAATAAATCTAAAACAGAATGCGAAGAACATATAAGGAATTCTACAGGTTTATTTATGATCCCGGAGAAAAGTGAAAAACCACGAGCTCTTCGTTTATATTTGGTGGAGCATATATGTGAAGGATGAAGTTAAACATTAAATAAAGAACGTTTCAAATTTTATCAAGGATCTGCTATTAATGAGCTCAAAATAATTCTGCTTATAATCGTTACATATTTTTGAGTCATTCAAGATATGCCCTTTACACAAATATTTAAAATAACATGGAAAACTGTCAATATATGTTACTTTTATGTGACTGTTACAAAAAATGTGAAATTATTATTGAATTAGATAAAGACACTTACAACAGGAAATGAAAAATTGATTGTGACTAAGTGTGTATTATTAACCAACTATATATATAAAAAAGAAGGTTGAAACATGATGCGTTTTTAATTTTTTCTACTTTGAATATTATTTTGAATGTATGTATTAATATGATTCGTGTGCAGTCTTATCAGGATTAATTTGTAATGTTGATAAAAGTAGTAACACCTTTCTGAAATATAAAAATTATCAAATTAAAATAAATCTCAAACCTCAACACAAATGAATGTATTCGGAATAAATTGTTATAACTACAGAATGATATAGTAAAGAGAAGTTTATAGGGAAATTTTATCAGTTCCTTATATCCATCTTCCTCTAATTCCTTTGTATGTATTTATAAAAAAAAACCTCTATTAGCATCAAGTATATATTTTGGATTCTCCACAGAATGAGTGAGATAACGAAAATAATATAGAACTGGATAATGAAGGACATAATGAATAGAAGTCATAACATATTATACCAGCAAGGTATAAAGGATAACAAAAAAAATTGATCTGAGAAAATAACAAAAGGGGATCCAATGGAAAATATTTAGGTGATGTACGAGTAGGGAGCGATATATAAAAAATACGTATAAATAAATTAGTTATGATTATCTACTGATTAATATACTTCATACAGTGTATACTGAGCTTGTTTCTTAACATTAAATAAATAATCATGTCTTAATATTTTTTCGAACAAAGTATCATGCTTATTTTAAAATATTAGAAATTTTTTTAATTTATTTTAAACATAAAAAAGTTACATTCTTTAAGATAACTATTATAAATACGATAACAAAAAAGAAATAGTGTAGCTAAAGTTTTTCCATAGAAAACAAAAATTTGTATCTTATAAAAATCTTTTTTTTTTTATTAAAATTATATACATAACTTTTTTATGTAAGCTCTCTTCATTATACAATATTTGATATTCATATAAAATTTTAACACGGTTTACTTATGTATAAGGCCATTATTGGCGCTAATAAAATTGGTTAATTTGTGAATATTTATTAATAAAAAAGGAAGGTATCTTACTAATGTATAATCTATATAATATATTTATTATAAA
>NW_021629044.1:0-37704 GCF_002157705.1 Plasmodium gonderi
AAATATATAATAAAATTATTATTTTTTCAGGCGTCAGTGGTCATTATATATACAAAAGTATAAAGAAATAGCAGACATAGTATTATATATAATAACTTTTTAAGCATTAATAAGAGTTAATAATATCATTTTATTTATAACATTCCAGAATTCACATTTACAAACAATACAACAAATTGTATTCATATTTTATATAATATAAAAACGATGTATATTTTTTTTTTTAAATTGTGTATAAAGAAGAACATTTTCCATTGTTCATACAAATAAAAAATTATTTATTTTATATTTTACAAATTTACTATTAAAAAACGTGTGTCTATAATATTTTTGTACTCATTGACACTTATAATAATAATTTATATACTCAAAGCTTAATATATATTTTCTCTATTCTAAATTATGTCATAAGAATAATTTATATTTGCATTTGTCAATACATTTTTGGTCTAAAAAATGTTCATTTTTATAATATATATAACAAATGAATCATCTTATATACTCTGAATACAATAAATATATTAGCGTTTATTCCTTATACTACTCATTTACATTCTAATCTTCTATTCGTAATTTTTATTTCTATATCAGTTGTATTATTATATCTACGCACGACATACATATAGATAATCATAAAATTTCTAATTGTGATACGTTTAGATATATTTCATTTTATATATCAGCGTCAAAATATTATTCCATTCCATTTATAAAGCTACCATACATAAAATTATATTTATGTGTCTTATGATAATTCTGCTCAAAATAATCTAAAGTTTTGAGAAATTTATAAAGCAATAATGACATGTTACACTATAATAATGATGCATTTCCATTTGGGAGTAATTTATATTAATTTATTCTAAATATTAAGATGATTGATATCATGTAACTTTTTCATAAAATTGGTTATCACTTTTTTACTTTAATTTTATCTGCTTAAAAAGAATTCATTTTAAGAAACTATAATAAAATGAAAAAATACAATATGTATATAATTATTTCATAATTAATTTTTTTTAATAATTATATGTTGCTAATAATATCACAGAGTATATACATTTTCCATTGATTTTTTTTATATACCTTGATTTATAGTGATGTTACAAAATAAATTATCAGTCCTAAAAAATAATATGGGAATATATTCAGTTGTAGTAACCTTGTTAACGAAATTTCGAAGAATAAAATATTTTTTCATTCATAGACTCTTCATAATATCTCTTAATTCAACTCCAATATACATCTGATTAAGTAGTATCTAAGTATCATTAGAATTTTCTTCTTTATGAATGATGCTTGTTATGTATCAGTTTTAATTGATCAGCTTTACATTTTGTATGCGATAAAGAATATTTGCTCCCATTTTAATACAAACGTGGAGTTTTCCATGGTTTAGTGTTTATCTTTCACTTTTTAACAAAAGATAATGGTTATTTTTAAAAAAAAATATATCATGATTTTGATTACATATATGATATCTTACTTATATATAGTGGTTAAGAGTTTAAGTCTATGTGTACAGCGTTCTGTTTTATGGATGAATATTTAGTTTTCAGTATTTATCTTACATGCTATTGGACTATTGATGTTTTGCTATATATTATTTTAGTTATTGTTTTGTATTTCAGGATTTCATATATATGCTTCATTGTATGTGTCTGTATATTATTTCAGGTTTTATATTTAAGCTGCAGTATTTTGGATAGATTAGTAAATATATAGTTTTTAGTGTGTTTATTCTATTTATATGCATTAATATACATATGTTTTTCATGCATTTATTTCTACATTTTTTTACTTTATTTTTTTTTTTTTATAAATTTATAAATATTCATATACAAAATTATTTAATGAGAAATATATAGATAATAATTTAAAATATAATTGATTATATATAGTGAAGAATATTTACATTTTTATTAATGCTTCTTATTATAAAATTTATATATATTTAAGATAGCTTTTTCTGTCTAAGTTATATTGACTATACTCTGAATTACAAATATAGTATTATATGTAATGAAAATATTTACTATATTATAACAGTTAAATGATATTAATAATTTTATAATTTAATGCAGCATTAAACGTTATATTTTTAAATATATTGTATATAATTTATTAAATAAACTGCATTATATTTTTTTATATGGATTATAGTCATTTGTTTATAGGCATAATTATAAAATACTATTATACTTTTATTAATTTTAAATAATAACAGCATTCAAATGAACAATAGAATATATACTATAATAATACTTTGCATTTTTTTAATGTGGATATATTTTTTATGTATATGTTTTTTTATAGAATCAAGTAACCTTATTATATATTAACTCTTTATTTATAAAAATATATTTTTAAATATTTAAAAAATTATTGTATCATATTTGAATAAGTATTTAATCTTTTCTCTAATTTATATATAAATATTCTATTTTAATATAAATTTATATACTCTAAGAGAGAATGAAATATATGTTAAATTTTGATACCTTAGAAGGTTTCACTTTTATTGTTTCCATATAACTAGATGTATAAGCACGACCATGTACTAAGTAATATTATTATTAAAAATGTTCTTGATTAATATTATAGATTTCATATTATTATATCTTATTATGAATAAGTGATACACCTTTTTATTATTCATTTGTACATATCATTATTACTATATCCATGTAAAGGCTAATATGTATAATATATTTTTTATCAAAAGAAAATATGTTCAAATATAAATGAAAATGCATCTGGGAAATACATGTATATAATAAATTACAACGCATATATTAATTTCATTGTATAAATGAACAATTTATATGGAAAATTTTCTATAACATTTATGTATAATACTTTTTAATCATGTCTTTATAAATATATATATATTTCAGTTTTTCTTACATATAGTATATTATAATAATTATATATAATGAATGCCCCATTTTTGTCTAATGTGTTCATAATTTTAAATACCATAATTTATTTAAGACAATATAAATGCTCTAATTATTTTTAACTCTGCATTAAAAATCTTGTTTCTCTTAGTAATTTTGTTTATATTTATCAGTATAATTAAATTATTAATTCCTAATTTACAATGTTTGTTGTATCTCATACATGAAAAAAAAAAAAAAATGAATAGTAATATTTTTTCTTAAGAGATATTATATATAACAATATGATGTATGATGTGCGTAATTTTTGTTATCTACTTGAACACTATCCTTATATTAAAATCAATATTTAATAGGTAATACAATATATAAAATAATTATGTAATCTATGAATCATATATGCATATTTTGTAAGACATATATAATTATGTGTGCTATTATAAATAATTATACTACCGAGAAAATGTTATTAAAAGTCTTAAATTAACGTTTATATGTACTATATCAATATTTCATTTGCTCGAATAAAGGGAAATCTTTTCAATTTATTAGTATTCATGAATATTATATTATTTGAAATATATATTAATATATGTGCTTATTAAAAAGTTAATTGTCATAAAATAATGGATGAGTAAGTGTAATTTTTAAGCATAATAAATACTATAAATATTATAAGCATTATAAAAATAAATATTTTTTTCCTAAATGATTGTATTAATTAAAATATATTTACCTATAACATTATGTATATAATGATTAAGTATCTTATGATTATCTATATAATAAAACATTTACATAAATATGAAGTGAAAATAATATAACTGAGTAAAATAATCTATAATAATTCTAAAATAGTATAAATATTTTTTTAAGAAATTATTTATATTTTCATGTTAGAAATATATATCTAGTAGAATAATATTTTTACTGCTATTAAACACGTTAGTAATACAGGAATATATTATAATTAATAGAATCATTATATAAACATTTATTCTAGCAAAACGATCAATATAATTTTGTTGTAATGTATTTCAAGTATAATATTACAGTTTTAATATTTTTTTTGAAGTATATGTAATTATCCCAAAATCTCTAATGAAACATATATCAACATATAATAAACTAGCATTTTAATTTTCTGCATATAATTATGTGGGAGTACTAAGATGTATAATTATGTATTTAAAAATATAACAAATCCTATTATAATAAAATTTATAACGTTAGTTACCTAATAATATATTTCCAGTTCCCCTATATATATTATTTGAATAAATGTTTTATTGCGAATATATAGAAATTACCATTATATATTAATAATATACATTCATTTATTCTTTAATCCTATGACAATAAAGAAAAAAAAACGCTTTTAATTTATGGAGTAAATGGTTTTATATTTATGTCATAATAATTTTGTAAATTAATGTACATTATGATCTTATATGCAGATAATTCTATTTGTATATTTTAAAAATTCATGTAGTATACATAATGTGAATTTATATTAGGATGACAGAATTAAATATATAATTAAATTAAAGAAAGAAAAATAGAAAAACACAACTTTAATATATTTTGTCTCATACATATTTTATATATACTGTTTTATATTATATAATATATTTTTTATGTTTTTATTAAATGGAATATACAGATTAGGATACTTACTTTGCATATAAAGTAGAATAATATTTAATTATTTTTTAATTATCAATGAAAAACCATTTTTCTCTTTTCCTTTGAACAATAAGCATCATCATTAAATCGTATTTATATAATCTCATATTTTATGATCATACCTTATAGTAAAATGTTAACAGACGCATAATATAATATTAAATGTGTGATGTTCATGAAGGTCTAATATTCATGAAATATAATATTAATATATAAATTGTTTTTATATATATCTTCATCAACAAAGCTTATAACATAATATAAGATTAAAAAGTGATTTATTTTATTAAATAAGATAATAAACACTTCATGTTAGTATAAAAGTTAATATGAATAATATATTTTATTTACTGATATACTTGTAAAATTAAGAGTTCATTACACAACATTTTAAATATATATGAAATTTTTAAATATATAAATGGAAAATTATTCATAAAAAACATATTGTTATATTACTATGTAAATATTAAATAAAATAATTGATTTTTAATATGTGGAATAATTATTATTTTTGTACATTGCTAACACGATATGTATATTTTATATATGATATAAAAAAATAATTTTCTTTAATATAATTTCTTATGAAATGAAATCCTATGAAAAAATCAATATGTATGACGTTTATTATTATTCGATGAAAAATGAAATATATTGTGTGTATAATAATTTATTCTACTCAAAATTTTTATTAGTACATAATTCAAATACATTTATATATAATATCATAAATAAGTAAAAATGCAAAAGATTTAATAAATTAAATATTATTCGAGTGATTTTAAGCGCTAAATAAATAATATTGATGAAATATACTTGTCTTATATGATATTTTAAAATTATTAAAGTAAAATAAATTTATATATATAAAGTCCAAGTATCGTATGAACAATATATAATTATATTAGGAATATTTTACGTATCGTTACAAATCCATTATACTTATATAAATTATATATATAATATTAATAAATGAAAAATAATTATTTTGATAAAATATATATTAATATATACTGATAATAATATCTTGTAATAAAAATACTATATACATAAGAGAAGAAAATATTATTATTCAAAATATATACGCCCTTATTGTGAGCATATAATAGAACTCTAATATATTTTAGAATAAATAATTCATTCATTATACTATGTTTATATAAATGATTATTTTTAAGCTTCATAACATAAAACAATAGATATCAAGAATAATAAATGATCAATTAGTATAGAAATATATGAATTCAATATTTTGCTAAACTATTAAATTAAAATATATATTCAATTAATACTATATAAAATATTATAATTAATATTTCATATAAATAATAACATTATATCAATTTATGGTGTATTTAAATAAACATATCTATATGTTATGATTAAAAGATCAGTACAAGGAAATTTATATAAATTCTTATTATTCGTATGTTTTAAAATATATATAAATTTAAATAATATTTACACACCCTGAATGATATAATCATTTATTATATATATTAACTTTTTTCATTATTACCTGAATTCTTTTATTTGATAAATAGGAATATATAACCATTTTATTACATAAGGGAGAATTGATTTCTATTATTAAATTTGATAAGTGATATGTTTTTATTTTATGTAATGCCGTGTTTCTTTTTCTTTAATTTTATGTACGACTAAATGATAGAGTTTTCCGTTATTCTAATTCTTATATTGATAAATATAATATATCATTTTAAACAAAATATGTAATTGGGCATAATGAATAACCATTTATTTTAAAATCTAATATATTACAATAGATATCAATATAAATTTTAGTTATCTTTAGTAATAATTATGGTTCCCTGTAATTATATAAACCTCAAAGCAAATACATTATATCATTTATATTATTTTTATTTTATATAAATATTGACTCTTATAATATAAAGGTATTTCTTAATAAAAATATTTTTTATAGAACAGAGAAGGTTCAAAAAGGAGTAATATATTTAATTTGAATATACATGCCCATAATATACATACTAAATTTTTTTTGTTCGAATGATAATAATATTCAAATAATATTATAAAATATTTCATATCATTGTCTATATAATTCTTATCCAATGATACATTTATATTTATCATATTGTTCATTATTCACTACATATATATTGTGTATAATAAATTATCTATTTCGATATGTAAAACATTAATAAAACTATTAACTATTTATATTAATAGTAATTTCATGTTTCTATGTTTACTAAATATTAGGTTTTCTTATATATATTAATTAATCAGTTTCACATTTTGCTTAATATTCTTTGATTTTCGTCTTTTAAGAAGAAATTGTATTGTGCAAATATATATAAATAGATATACAATTTCTAAAAAATAACATGAATAAGTTATAAAATTCGTAATAGAAATACACATGATACAAATAATATTTAATTTTATATAGTATTTGATATTTATAAATAAACAAGTTTAATATTAAAGTTGTTCTTTTTTATTCATACAATGGATGCTTTTGTATCTACAGAAACCGTAAATTTTATATTGTTCTATTATAATGAATAACATCTTATTATTTGCATGAATAATTTTAGCAATTCAATAATAACATTTTTTGCTTAATATTTATTTTAATATGTATATTTTCTATAATTAATATATTTTTTTATTAGTATTTCAATTATGAAGATTATATATCATACAAAGGTGAATTTTCTATAAGTCCTGCAGAATCACTTAGTACTCATGACATTGAAGAATTTCTTCAAGATTTCAAAGATGTAGATGCTGCGAAAACAACCATTCAATCTTTTTGTATGAAAATAAAAGCATATTTTGAGTATATTAATCATATTTATTCAAGTAGTTACAATAAATGTTGTGATTATATAAACTACTATATAAAAGAGCTAGATGACATGACATATATAAGTACTAATGAAACTTTATCTATGTATTTGAGAGCTTTTGTTAATAATTATAATTATGATGCGAATAATATGAAATTTAGATGCAATCTAAAAGATATTGATGGAATCATATATGAAAAAAAAAAAAAACTATATAATATATATGATATATATTCGAGTATATTTCAAATAAGGGCAAATGAAATTCCTGGTCAGGATTTATGTTATTATTTTCAAAGTTTGATTGAGGCATATAGTGAACTCTTAAATATAATAAAATCCCCCTTCGATAGTGCCTTTCTTGCTGAAGTAAATAATATTAGTTGTCTAATTGAAAAGAATGAATTGAAATCCAATGTCAAATGCAGCAGAGAATTATTAGAGTTATCAGAAAAAATTAATTCTGGATATTATGAAAAAAAATGCATTGTAATAGAGTCACCAGAACAAATGAAAGAACAATTGATGCATTCTAAAATAAATTTTGTTGAAACCTTTTCTACTAATAATAGCCCTAAAAAAGTAATAATAACAACAGTACTCTTTACTATAAACTTAGGAGCAATTTTTTTATATCTCTACCAGGTTAATTATAATTGAATTTAAAATAATGCCTCTGTATGATATTTATATAATATATTAAAACAAAAAATTACATGATTAATTAATAATTCTTGAGAATTCATTAAATATAACTCTTTTTTTAGTATAGAGAATTTTGGAAAATTTTACGCCTTCGTATGCTGAGAAAGATAAGAAGGACAATGAATATGAAGGACGAACAATGCGAGCATAGATTATTCAAATATGAAATTGATCTTACAGGTACTGATGAAAAAAACTATAACATAACCTATACTTCTGGAATATAATTTTAAAATGCTCATGCAAAAATTTAATATTTCAATTTACGAACTATATTAAAAACTGTAGCGACAAGCTATACGCATATATAATTATAAAAAAAGTAGAAATATATGCATCCTGCTTATACTTATAATAAAAAAATAAATCTTTTTTTATACAATTTTTAAATAAATATAGTATATTAATATAAAAATTAGCGCAAATAATAATATGAGAAAACTGATCATATATATTTATAAAAAAAAAATCATGCAAACAAAAGCACATCTTATATTAAATATAGAAAGAATTGGGCAATTTTATACATTCTATATTTTATGCTCATATATGTTATCCACAAGGTGAATAATCTAATTACATAGAATTGTTATAATAATAATATATAAATGTGGTAAAGTATATAAGAGAAAAAAATTATATTCACACAAGGAATATAAAAATTATAAGTTATGCTTAAAATGAGTTAAATAAAACGTATATCGTCATTAGATATAAATTAAAAACCTTATAAAACTCTAATAGTTTGAATAGTAACATAATGAAGACTAGAAAAAGTTGATTATTCAAAATAGACATATAATTTGTGAAAAAATTAGGTTATAAAGTAGAATTGTGCATATACTTTAAAAACCAATTTATTATTAAAAAATTTTTATTTCTACTCATTAATAAAAAAAAATATATTATTTTTAACTATATAGTACGTTTTTCTTTAATAAATTATATTCATTTTGAAATTATATTATTATAATATCTAGATAATAATATAAAATTATTTATATTAAGAATGATGATTTTATGACTACCAGTGCTTATTTTTTTAAATAAGTATATATATATAATTTATTTATATGTTTGAATATATTTTTTCCTTATTTTTACAAATAATCTGCATAATAGTAGTTTATTCCTAATTGGAATGTATCATGACATTTTTTATTACATATAATTTTCCGATATTTTATATTATATGTGAAGAAAATCTTTAATTTACATTTAGCTTGTGTTGTTTATTTTTGTACAGTTCATTTTAATGTGTATAAATAATGTATATAATTTTTCTTTTATTTCTTATATTTTAATTATTACTTATTTTTTTTAAATATATAAAATTTTGTTATTCTTCATGTATTAACTACAAAAAATTACTTCATGTGTTTTTACTTATACATATATTTGTTAAAACACTGTGTATATAACATTATATTACTTAAATAATACTTATGTTTTTATTCCTATAACTCATCATTATTTCAAAAAAATATATAATGTCATATTTTAATAATTGTTCGTAATGGAATATAATGCTAATACTAAAATAAGCATGGTATCCATATTAGATAATACTAATCATAAGTAAATATGTATATAATAAAAAACAAATAACTGGTAAAATTATAATTAACAAATTATCATATAATATAATACATTATTGAAAAAAAAATATCATTTGATCTTATTTTTTTATCAATTAATAAATAGAAAATATTTGTTATATTAATATTAATCATACAATTGTAATAAATATTATGTAAAGTGTATTATATAATATAATAATAAAAATAAATCAAAAATATATTATTATATTACTCAATATACGCGTTTTATTTTTTTATTATTACATATTTAATTATGTTATTTTGTAAATTCATATAATAAAATATTACACTATACTTACTATAGAATATGCGTAATATGATATCATAAAAAATTATTTTTATCACATTATAACATTAAATATGAATTGTTTTAAAAAAAAGATAAAAACATAAATAGTAGCTGTGGTATAAATATAGATGCTTAATAATAAATATATGCATAAGAAGCTATGGGAACTAATTAAGATTTAGTAATCTTCAAAATTATAGACTAAATAATTTAATTTATTTACATATACTAACAAATTGATTGTATAAATATATGAATATAAAATAAACATGTAATACTAGCATGTCTAATAAGAAATCAATTTTATGAATTTACTAAGAAATGTATGAGTAATTGTAATGGGAAATGAGCTCATATATATTAAAAAACTAAAAATATAAGTATATTATTAGTCATTCTACAAAAGTATTCCAGTTAATTTTAATGATGCCTTTAGGTTTATAATTCACTTAAGCATAAATATATTATTTCAAAGAAAAAATCAAATATATTATTTACAATTATACATAAAGAATACAGTGAATATATAAAGTTAACGTACATTCAATTTGATAAAATAAATGATAAATGTCTATATACAAAAAATTAGTTGATACGATATAAAAATGAAATGTAATTAAATTTGTTATAGAATATAAAAGAACATATGCACATTAATATTTACTAATTCACAAAATTAAAATATGATGTCAATTATTTGAAAATAATATTTTACTAAAAATTATGGTATATTATAATTATAGCAATAAAATATATTCTTACCCCTATTACCAAAAATATAAATATTTTAGGTATCATCCATATTTTTCTAAATTTCTCCAAGTATATGTCCCAGGTTGCATATGTAATTAATGTAAAAAAAATTTTAAAATATATTAAATGTTCCTTAATTAAAAATATATATTAATTTATATATTGACTTAAGTATTCATTATAATTTAATAATAGGAATTAAATAAGTACATTATTTTGGTACTTAACTATAATATTACTTATTTCTGCCTGGCCTCCTTTAATTATTTAACAATTAAAATCATAAATTTTATATAAATGTTTTTAATGAAGTTAACAGTATAATTTTTTTAGTCCCAACATGTTTAATTATACATATTAACAATATAACTTGGTATCACTTGTTTTGCATTCTCGTTATAATACTTACAATATTACTACTTTTTTTTTTATATTTATATATGTATGTTAAGGGATCACATTAATTTTTATATTTAAAACATTTATGTTTAATATTTAGTATACACCTAATATGGTACTAACAGTAAAATATGTGGTTCTTGGCAAGAATGTAATTTTACATGTTTCTTATGTAAAATCATATTTCCTATTATACGGAAAATATATTTATATATGTTCTATGTTTAAAAATATTGGATAAATTTGTGAGGTCCTTTTAATGTAACGCGTCAACATATCGTCACCAGTGAATGTAATGTATCCTATATTTTTACATTGAACATATATTCTCATTTTATTTAATTTCATTCTCAATTTCCTTTTTATAATTAATAGCATAATTAAAACGATATAATTAATTCCTAATTCCCTTATTCTTATTTTTAATTACGAGTTCATCATGATATCTCCTAGATATTTTCCATCTGAAATTTTATATTATACTATTTAAAATGATTGTAAAGGTTTAAATGAATATTGCAGAATGTGCTTCATTAAATTCATCAAGGGTTAAGAAAAGCAGTGTTAAAAACATAGTGCTAAAAATGTAAAAAAAATATTTAAAAACCAAAAATATTCGTAGATAAAGACAATAATGATTTTAATAAATAAACACTTTTGTATTATTGGGGGTATAAAAGGTAAAATGTAATTTATGATTCTAATAATACTGTAAATATGACCTTGCTTTTTGCGAGCATCGTTTATTATGGAAAATTCTTGTTGAGGACAACAGAAAAGAGCATTTTTGCAATGCATGTAATTCAATATCTGATATTGTTCCTGAAATTATTTAGAAAAGTATATAAAAATTATATCATTACTATGTTGATTTTTTTATTACATTAAAAATATATGTAATAGTTTCGTTTGAATAGGTAAGAAATATTATATGTATATTCAAGAAAAAGTAGAATTACACGTATATTTTAAAAGAAAATATATATTATCTTATAAAAAAAAATAAAAAATTTTATAATTTATATATGTAATATCATCCAAAAGGAGTTGCGAGATACTGCTTAGAATGAATGTGTGTTTATCTATATAATATGCTGTAAAAAATTATCTTTAACACAAGAATATGAAATAATAGCAAAAAATGATAAAGATTTACAATCAAAAAGTCTTATTACAATGTCGGTGTATTAATTAGGAGTTCATAAGTGGAGTATTGATTTCTTTTATGGATTCATAGATTAAGAGTCATGTGTCTTAACCTAAAATAACATTTAAATAATAACTTTTCGTAAATTCTGGAATATGTTTCTAGTGATTTATATAAAAGAAATTATAGTTTTCATATTTCGTGTGAATTATATTGATTTTTAATAATTTACAATAGTAATATAGTTATAAATAATACATAATTTATTATGTGTTTTTTACATATAAATTATATTTAAAAATATGTACACATAAATATGCTTTACGTAATATAATCTGAAAGAAACTATATTCTGAAAAAGATAATAAAAAAGGTAATAATATATTATTTAGCCATGGTTTAGAGGCATAGAATCCACATTGAGAGCATGGGGAAGAATGTTATGTTAGATATCAAAGCCTTTAATTTTATTAATATAAAAATATATACTAATAAGTATGATAATCTATTCTTAAAAAGTAATTATTTAAAATATTTTTAAATTATATTAGATAATAAAATGATTATGTGTATTTTTCCTGTTTTTCAAGACATGCTTATAAATACAATATGATATAAAGGAACAAAAAAAATATCACTACTGGAAATATTAGTAAATATAATAAAATAAATAATTACAATAATAAATAAATTCATTATTTATGAAAGTAATATATTTTTAATATTTCTGAAAATTAATTTTATGCATTTTTTTCCCTATTATCATATATGTTATTTTAGGTGCATAAATACTATCATATTTACGTTATATGATAAAATATATATATACGATAAATATTAAATTATATCATTTTATAACGTATTACACAAAGCACTATATATTTAATTAAAATTATCTTTATTGTTATAACATATTTATGCGAAAAATATAGACAGTTTACTTCATTTGATGGGGAGTTACGTATATTTATTAAGTAAAAAGTAACATGAATTTTTTCCGTATGATATCGAGTATATTTATTCATATAAATTGTTAATTATATTATATAAATAATTTTATATTTATTTTATTATTAATTCAAATTATTCATGTCCTATAAATCTGCTAATATATTAAAGTAACTATAACTCTGACTGAAATGTACTTAATATATTCATAATAAATTTATTTCTTTTAAAACCGCAATAAATTTTCAAAATATATTAATAAATACACATTTGAAAAAAATATTTACGATAAAAAAAAAATAAATAAAAAATCATTTTTAAATACATATATTAATATAAAAATATAAATTCGCAATATATATAATAATAACAATTTAATACATAATACAATGTATTAGTTTATTATATAATTCTTTTGTAAAAAAAATCAATCAAAAACAATCCCAAAAAATAAAATAATTTTTAATTATAAAATAATTATGAAAAAAATAACCTTAAATGATGATATAATAGATATATAATAAAATATCACAATAGTAGTAATCATCCAGAATATTTCAGAATATAACATATATTATATGCATACATAAATATATTAAAAATAAATAGTAAATAAACTTAACAAAGATTATATATATAAATATATGGAAGCACAAAAATATAAAATAAAAATATATAATTATATACTGTAAAAAGAATATATTTCATTACATTATCGGCAATCAATACATAAACTACGAATATCAAATTAAATACATACACAAACATATAATTTTAAAAATGTGTCCATTGAATCAAGGGAGATAAATATTAATATATTAACAAATTGAAAATACTACACGATAATATTAACAAAAGTTATTAAAACCAAAATATAAGCCTAAATATATTAAAATCAAAATGAACACTGAATCTTAGAAACTGAACACATAAACCTAAACCTTAAACCCTGAACCATAAAGCCTAAACCCATGAATCAGAACAACAACCTATGTCTCCAAATAATGAAAAAAAATAAAAATTATTAAAATATATCACCTTTAAATAACTCCTAACTAAATGTTACAGTGCTAACTCATATATTTTACATAAAATTATCTAATTTTTTATGTTTTTAAAATATTAATTTTTCAGGCCCCTTATGAATAATTTATAAACTCCTTTACTTAATAAATATCGAGCTAAAATTTTTTGAATAAGGAAGAAAATGTTGCCTTTATAGTATTGTAGAAATAAATTAGGAAAAGCAACGAGACTGATACACGCATGAGGAAAAGACTAGTTCAAATAATAAAACTACTTACTAATAAATAATAATTTTATCCAGAATTTCGTTACTAAACTATATACTGTCTATATATATATGCAAATAATTATATATCTCTCAAAAAAATTTTTTAATAATAATTAAAAATTATGCATTTTTTTATAGTTATAAAATTTCTCATAAATTTTGTGTTACCCAATTTAATATGCCTTCATCTCAGATGAATTCTGTATATATTGTTATCATTAAAACATTTTGCTCTCTAGAGCTGATACAGATGTTGTCTTATAATCTTAGAATATCACTATAGGCATTCTATTAATACATAATTCTTTATCACACATATATCGTCTTATATTCGTTTATTTTTTGATTTATTCGCTTAATAATTCGATTAATTTATTGATATCACTTTCACCATATATAACTGTTTATTCCTACAATTTAGTATTATATTTAATTTATATATTTTCCTTTTAGAGCATGCGTTGTTATTTCCATTTAATGTATTTATTTATACAAAGCTAGAACAAATGGAGAGTTTTCAATATATTCCTCAATGAATACCTTTATTTTTTTCATAGACACCAGTAGTGTTACATTTATATATAAATTTCGCATATAATTATATTTCTAATGCATATTTATTCTTGTATTAATTGTTATAATAAAATAATAAATTCGATAATATATCATTGATTTTACAATATTTCTGTTTAATTATTTACTGTCAGGTAAATAAGATTTTTTTATTTTTTATATATATTATTTTTTCACGCTTAATGCAATTTATATAATAATAGGCTTATTTTAATATTAAAGAATTATGCAACTTTAGCAAATTATTAATAGTCACAATTATAAAAATAAAAATTAGTTATATTTTCTGATGTGCTTCAACTCTAATATTCACAACATGTAAGAAATATGACTAAAAAGCTCAATGTAGCATACAAAATTTCTATAATAAATGTGTTGTATATTTTATCGTTAATATTAAGCATAATATAATAAAAATGATTTTCTCTATTTGTTATAATATCATAATTGAAAATAAGGTTTGCGTTATTTTTTCCCATAAATTATTTAATAACAATTTTATGACTTAGTAGAAAGTAAATTAATCATTTAAAAAATATATATTTTATAAATATTAAAAGTTAATTACATTAAATATTAGAATTTTCCCTAAATCATGTATTCTTAAGGTTTATATTTATTATATACCGCATTTATTTTAATTAAAAATTCATGTAAATAGCCCATTTTAACTGTATAATTAATATGGATTGTATTTTGAATAAAGAAATGGGAATATAAATTCTACTATATAAGTTCTTTTTTGTTTACAGAACAAAATATATGCTATAAATATATTTTATTTCACAAACATTTACTGTTGTTGATGATATTGAAAAAATACATTTTTATTTGTATTATCAGCCGAATAATATAATAAAATAGATAAATATATCAAGATATATAGAAAAAAATTATGGATAATATATTTCTCATTAAAGGTAGCTATAAATGCATGGTTTTCTATAATATATTATTTATTTTGTATATTATTATAGTTTTATTAAGAGTTTATAATATATAAAATAATTAACATAGAGGTTAATACGTAAAGCAATAGAATACGATTCGTATATAAACGAATATTATATGATATGAATTATACAGGTATATTTGAACAACGTTACAAACAGAATTATAATAAAATAGAATATTATAACAGAATAAATGTATCGATATTATATCATTAAAAGAAAAGTAAAAATACTTATATACGAAAATATATATTATTAAATGTTTTTTTAAGCATATGTACATAATAAAAATAATATAGTGTATAATATCATTTAGAAGACATTCTATATTTTATTTGATACAAATAAATAAGAATTACAATATTAATATAATTCAATCAATTATTATAATATAAATCATGTTCCTTATAATTGTTGAGAATAATAAAATTAAAAAAGAAACTGTAAAATAGGTATTATAAAAAAAGAATTGTTTACTTAGAAAAAAATTTAAGCACTGAACATATGTAGGATATCTCAGAAATACAAGTTAATAAATTTTCTTCTATTAAAATATTCATATAATACAATTTTTTTAATAACTGTATAATATAAGTAATTCATATTATTATATGCTCTATGAATAATTTATATGTTAATTTTTCAATACAATGTATGCACAAATTTATCACAAAAAATATATTATTTTCGAAAGCTTTATAAATTCATTCCATAGAATTATTATTATTTACAATATGATATGTATACTATGTATTTAAAGCGAATGTAATTTTATTATTTATTTGAACAATTTTAAAAAACTATGGGTTTAACACTATTCAAGATTAAGTTCTATATCATATGAGCAAATAGGCTAACAATTATATTATCATGGTTACTTCTATATATTCAATGAATTTGATATATTACATATATCATATTATATAATACGCAACAACATTGAATATTAATTATAAATAAATATATTTTTAATTAATATGATCTAAAAAAAAAAAAAAGAATACTTAAATATATATATCAATATTCCTGAATGAAAAAAATATATAATTCATAATGCTTTGAAAATTATGATATATTCAGTAGTTATTATGATAATGATTTTTTTTTATTAGATAAAATGTTATATCACAAAAATTTCTTAATAGAAAACTGGATTGTATAATATGTATTTGTTATTACGTTTTGTAACAAATAAAAAATTTGTTTTAAATTGAGAGAAATATAAATTTTTTATGCAATAAATATATCTATAATATATAATAATTCTAAATTAAAATTATTTGCATCGTATTAAGTGTGTTTATATAAGTTGAATTAAAATATTAAAATAATTACAAATATTCTAAATAAAAAATCCAATCATATTATTTCTCCTCATGTTTTTGATTAATTTTATTTAATTGTGAAAATTCATATAACAATAATATATATACTTTAATGTATTAAAGCAACGTTAAAAAAAAGGTTACCTAAAAGAGTACCGTAAATATAAATGTTAGATCCTCTAACCTAGTTCCTTTTACTTTAATAATACATATGTTATAATTAATATAATATATTTTCCATATATATACATATTATATATTGATTAGTAAAATAACCTAATTTATAAATATTTTGATAGCTTTAAAATTATATTTTAATAAAAAAATGACACTTTTTATTTAAAATAAATTATTATTTTTTGTGATGTTTCGCTATAATAATTAATAATATATATTATTACAAGTTTTTTACATTGAATTATTTAGGTAAAATTATTAAACATCCACAATATTGATGAAACTTTATATTAAACATATAATTCTAAAAAATATAATTTTATACTTCTTTATGCATTGTATACTTATTTTTATAAATATATATATGTGTTTTTATAAATTGCTTTTCTATTTTTAGATAACTTGAAAAATTATATAATCTTACACTAGATGGAAGGGATTGATGTATGATATTATTAATAAATAAATTATAGAGCTACGATATAAACGTATTAAATTTTCTAAATTTTAAATGTAAATTCCATCAAAAGTATATTTTTTATGTTATATACTTATTTATTATTTTTTAGTATCATTTAGTAGAAAAATTTCCTGAATGCAATGCGATTATGGAAAACTATATTACAACCTCAACTACAAATTATGTTCCTTGTTCTTATGGATATTTCAAAGCACGTAATAGTTTAGAAAATAAGTTCAAAGAATATAAATGCAATGCAGCCATGTCCTTTATATCTAAAATGAATGAATTAACTCCTCAGGAAACTAGAGAAGCATATTGTTTTTACTTATTTTATTGGTTATATAATGAATTTAAGACTAACCATATAAATGATGATATAAATAGTATTTATAAAGCACTTTTTGATTATGGAAATTCTGGAAAAAATATATGCAATATATATAAGTATAGTATTTCCGATAATGATATCCCATACCTCAATGATTTATATTATATGAACACTAACCTTTATTATGTAAAAAATCATAATTTTCCATATGATAAAAAAAAGTGTGATTGTATGAATGAATGTTCAGATAAATATGAAACCAACCTAAAAAAATGTGAATCTAATAATGAAAACTCCTTTTGCAGGGCATTAGACGATATTAAAAATAAATATAATAATCTACAACATTTAACTGATGATTGTACTAATATCAAGTGCAAAACGTTACCTTGTGTTAAAATTCAGAAAATAAAGATAATATCTACAAGAACTAGTAAATCAAAAACTACTATAATTTTAACTATTCTAATATTAATGATACCCCTTATATTATTTATAATTTATAAGGTTAAATGTGATGTTGATATATATATTTATATAATATAAGTTTTAAAGTATAAATAAAAACAAATTATAATATTAGTATATTTTTAATATCTAATATTTTTTATTACAAATTAGTTCCTGCCATACAATTCATACTTACATCGTGAAATAAAAAGGATAATAAGCAAGTGTCGTGGTCTCAAGAAAGAATGGAGTAAATCGGAAAACCCAGAAATATATAACAATATATATTGGAATAGTAATTATAATGTCTTATATAGTTCCCATTATATTGACGATTAATTATGTTTTTCATTAAAATTTTTTCTTTAAACGCATATAGAATAATGTAATAAAAATATATTCAGAATTTTTCTATAAAATATTTAATATAAAATAAAAATAATTAATATACAATATAAAATAATAAAAAAAAATATTACGTCATTTTAATGAAAGAATATTTCAGTCAGTTAATATGCTATTTTTGAATTCATAGCTAAGGGCATGGAGTTAATTTTTATTTTTTTTGTATTCGATAGGTAAATTTTGCGCATGGCATTTTTATGTTAGGAATTAAACTTTATATAATGATATCTTGTATTATAATGAAATAACAAGTAACTATGTAATATTTTATATATTATTACATATAAATTCATTATGATATAATATGATAATATTTCTAACTAAGAATTACGTTATGTAATAAAGTCTGGTGAATCAAATTCATATGTATTATATATGATGTGTATGAATATAAAATAACATTTTTACTTAAATAAACATAAATTTTCATTCTTTTTTACTTCAATGAATATACATAATGGAATATAGATCTTAGTATTATAAATTTATTAATGTTTACTATATTACTCATATAAGATGGGGAAAATATATAATGTAATTCAAAGAGGCATATTAAATGAAATTATTAAAAATATAACAATAATTATGTATTTGTACTCATGTGTTGCCGTATTACTAACTAATTTATATTAAAATAAAATTTCACATATAAATATTATAGAATGAGGGGAGCGCGTTATATTTCCTAAAAAAACATCATATGAATAATATAAAAATCATTTTAAATAAAAATTAATTTTCGTCATTTTTATTTCTTATTTGAAAATACATTATTATAAAAAGTAATGTAATTGAATAGTATGGTATATATGGAAATCTCTTATTTCAATTTGTATTATATTTTTATATTTATGAGATTTGTTTAATAATAAAAAAAAAAAATTTTCAATAAAAATACAGAATATTAAAAAGATAGGTTTATAAGTTATATGAGTTTCATATTTAGTCATTCACCAAGAAATAAATAATATCTGTAACATTCTGAATTCATTATATTGAAGCATTACTATAATAATTTTACCGTTTCATCAATATATTTTTATATTATAAGCTCTATTTTCTTTTATATGGAAATACTAATAGAATCTAACTCCAAAAAATTTAATTTCTTCCTTTTTTATGATATGTTAATGAATTATATTCTTGTAATTTTATATACAATCGTATAACTAAGAAGAATTATATAATACATTATATCTCATATTCCATGAATTATTTCCATATGTTTTATATGATTGCAATATATCATATACTTCATCTGTATTTATAAATAATTTACTTATCATTTTCATATAAGTCTGCAAGTATAAGCGGTAATGAGTGAACTAATAAAAAAAGATATATTAAACTGAAAATATAATTTTTTAAGTATATATATATAGTTTGATGTTATTTTAACAATTATTTTGTAGTTAAAATATACATATTATTTATCTTATAAATAATAAAAAGACACATAATATTATTAATATTATAACAATAAGAAATGAAGTAGAAACAACTAATTTTTTTTTTTTGAAAGAGAATGTAACATTTTGGGTATACTTATATTACATTCAGTGATTTAATATTGATTGCTCAGCATATTTCTGATATTTTTAGTTGCTCTATATGAACCTGGGATATAGCTTGTTTCTCATTCATTCCTAAGGTGATTATATATGTCTTCACACCTTTTTAGACAATTACATTTCCATTCATTATTACATTGACTACTACCATAATTTGTTATGTTATCAATTTTTACATTAAGGTCATATAGATTTTTGAATCTCTCTAAATCATCATAAATATTATTTTATTTTCTCATTATACAAAAACTCCTTTAAATTGGAGAAGGAATTAGCTATTTTAATCAATCCCATATAAAAATATTTTATAATTGGAATAGCTTCTCCATCCTCTAGTTTCAGCTTATATAGACAATAATACAGATATTTAAAAAATATATTTTGCAATGATGTATATTTTCGTCGGTATACATTACATACAATTATTTCATAGATTGACAACATATAACTTCAGCATCAGAAACAGTTATATCTAAATGTTTTGTTTATATTCTTACAGTATATTTCGATTGAATTTTATATGTGTCAACATTTTTCGTATCATTTTCACTATTAGGAGATAAGGAATATACAGGATAATACCAATATAATATAAAAAGAATAGTCTTACGAAAACTAAGTACTTGTGAAAAAAATTATATAAAGCTAATGTATATTTATATAGAAAATTCTTATAATGTTGAAATTGACACAATAATATTTATATCCAACAATAGAGAGTGTCAAATTTAGTATGACTATATGTCTTTTCGTATTAAATAAAAATGTTATGGAATTTTACTAAAACAAAATACCAAATTTTAAAAGGATTTATACATAATATTAGGGAACATTTATTTACTCTTTATAAAAATTATACAATTCATAGAAAAAAAAAAAAGAAAGGAAAGTATTATAAATTTTTATTCTAATCATTGTGTGTTAGTAACTATTTCTGGTATGCTGTATTTATTTTTAATTATATTAATGAATAAATAAAAAACATAAACCTGGTTTTTAGATAAAACAATCCAAATGATCGTATGCCAAATAACATGCATTAGGGAATCCAGGATATGCCATGGTTCATAGTTTATTATTTTAGTTCTTGGGATACGGTTTTTCTTTTAGTGGATATACAGTATATATTAATATTTATAAATTATATATTGAAGTAGATATATTGTAATTAATATTTCACATTAACACGTTTTCATAAGTAAATTTTTAAAAAAATGATTATATTCTCATTTTTTTTATTAATATGAATGTATGATTATATTATTTTATTAAAATTGATAAAAATACATATACATAAATACTTTTGATAATTAAAATATATAATTTATTATTATATATATTAGTATTATTTTATATATTTATGAATATTATATTCATGCTACAATTATGATTTATTTTTTTATAACATCATATAAATATATTTATATTTTTTGTACACCAATTTATTAGTATTATATACTAACAGGACATATTGGTTATTATTTGAGTATATTATTAATATTTGTATTTTTATTATGTATATATATTTCGTTCTTATAATATTTGCTTCACTTTTTTTTATTTTAGATTAATTGCCGTTATTATTTCTAATTATATATACATTGAAGGAATATAATTACATTCCTATTACATTAATTATTATCTAATATATTCAAACATATGTATAAATATAATTACTGATATAATAATATTATCACATTCTTACTATTGTAATATTATAAAAAAAAAAGTGATATATTATGTACTAAGTTTCTGGGACTTTATTTAAATTATATATGTTCTGAATTTGTCTATTATACAATTATAACAAAAAAAATAAATTCAAATAAAAATATTTAAAAATGTTTTCTATTCATATATATATGGAATGATTATTTCGTAGTATAGATGTATATATTATTGTTTAACGATTTTATTACATGTATAGTTTTGTCATCGCTTAAAATAAACTATAATTTTTAATGTCTTCATATTAGTTAATTTTTAGAAAACTTATTAATAATTTTTATTTATAAGAAACAAAAAGAATACAAACAAATTATATATATTTTTTAATAAATATTTATTTTGTAATGCAAATATTATTTTAAATATAAAAATTATAATAATACTATAATAATATTAATACAAAATCTTATGCTATGCATTAATGTTTGTTTTACATTATTTTTATATTTAAAATTATTTATATGACGTCATTTTTATTTTATGCTTTTTCAGTAAAAATTATATTGTCACTTTTTTATAATCCATTATAATTTACTTATTAACATTTAGAAATCAATTAATTACTTTGTATTAAAAAAAAATCATACATAGGCATTTTTTATACATTAAAAGTATAGAAAGATATAATTATGTATGAGATAAATAAATGTTTTATTGAATATTTGGTTACAATAAGAATTAGTTTTAATGTGGAAAAGAATTGTACAAATGGATATGGTACTTTACGAATTTTTGTATTAAAATAAATTTATAGTAAATAATAAGACATTCAATGAAAATTTTGTTTAAAATTAAGAAAATTGTCCAGTAAATAAAAAGAATAATTTATATTGTAACAATAGTTAGTACAATAAAAGGAAACCTGTTACACATTTCTGCTTTAGCATTTTATGAAAAAATAAAATATTAAATAGGTCATCATATTTTCATTAATATATATATATAAATATATCCTTTAGACGAGTAAAAAAATGTTTTTACGGTGTTAAAATCATACAAATAATATGTCAAAGGATAGCAAAAAATTTATGAATTTTTATAAATATTTACATTTTACAATTAATAATAAATATAATCATATAGAAAATTAAATCTATTTATATGATTATTTGTCACACTTTTAGTTATTTTCTAAAAAAATACAAATAAATATAAAATTAAATTTTAAAGTTATAAGTTAAAATATAATTATCTTATTGTTCATGCTTCCAAAAATATAATTAAATATGTAAGTTCTCATGTTAATAATAATGTATTTATGATTTTTTTAACAGATTACTTATTATTTATTCATTGGTCAAATATGAATAAAAAGAAATATAAACATATTTTTAGCATAATCATATAAATCAATCACAAATTAATATTTTTGTAGTTCAATAAAAGGTCAAATAATTTGAGTGAATAATTAAAATCATAAAACACATAAATGGAACCATATATTTCATTTTATATAATGTAATGTTTTAATTACTTTATATATATCAAAGCTCAATAAAATAATAAAGTAGAATTAATCATGTTGGATGATAATCTAATATTTGTAAATACAATAAAAGGGCAATCATTTATAATGATTTTTTGTACTCCTATAAATAAATATATTATTTATTATACTAAATAAATATATACTAAAAAAAATTTATTTTAAAAAGAACAATTATCTTATTATAAGAAATAAAAACAATAAAAAGTGTTATATTTGTCCTAAATTTATTGTTTACCTGCATTATACAACTTATAATCATATAAAAATGAACAATTGATGTAATGATACTATTTATACATATTATATAACTTGTTCAAAATTGTTATAAATGAATAGAACTAAAATGTTAATTCATATAATTTTTTGAATACCTCAAATGATTAAAAATAAAAGAAAATATTGAAAAACATATAAAAATGTTAGTAGAAATGTTCAACAGCATATAGAATTAGAATAAGATATAGGAGGATAAACTTCAGTAATAGAATTATTAGTAATTCACCATTTAAAACATGAAAAAAAAGGATACAAAACAAATAATGCTTTCACTTGTTGTGCTATAGTGCTTAATTATGTTTCCATAACTGTAGTTTATTAAATAACCTATAATATAATTCCATAACATATATATTAATATAAAGCATTCTTGTAAAATTGTTAGACCATACTAAATTAAAGGAATTCATTTCTGTGTTCTTTAAATAATTGTATCACTAAAATAAAAAGTGTACACTTTTTGTATATAAACTACATAGACTAAGCGGTAAAGTAAGAATAAAATTTGTATAATTCCTTAAGATAATTATATGGTTTTTATTATTTAATTAGCGATTTTTTGTACTCATAAACTAATAATCATAATCAAAAAAAAAATTAGAACGCGCATTGGTTGCAGATTAATATGTCTATCCTTAGGAAGAATTACATGGCTATTAGGTATTAACATAGAATTAGATAAAAAAACCTTATTTTATACAATATATAAATAACAGCTATAAACATTTTCATATATATATTCAAAACTAAAATACTAGGCATACATACGTATAATAAAAAAATATTTAGGAACCTCGAAAAATATGTATATTTGAAAGATTTGAAACAAATCTGTTATTATAATTATTTATGAAATAATGATAATATAAAATAAAATTATTACAGATTTATATATAATTGTATATATAATAAGGTTTTACCATGTCCACTTATATATATAAGTTATTTTTTTTTTAAATTATATTCAATTATTTTCTTATGATCATGAAACAAATTTAATGTTTCTCTGCGTATATATTGTATGAATTAATTTCATGTTGCGTTTTTAATCCATGAGAATATAGAAGTGATATTTTTCTTAACCATTATTGGGATAAAATAGATATATCATTATTTATGATATATATTTTTTCATTTTTAGACTGTTTAAAAATCCGTATGAGGGAAAAAAAAAAAAATAACGTAATGCTTTTCATGAAGTGAGAATATGTTTTTTAATTATACACTGTAATTTCAGAATAGACACCAGAAAAAAATAAAGACTAATTTTTTTGATCTCAAAGATATTTTCAATAAAATAATATATAAAATATTCCTAACACAAATATATTTAAGACTGAAAAAATATATAATAAAATATATTATTTAGTAGTAAAAAAGAGAAAAAATAAATATATTATATTATATCACATATTTGTTCCAACTTACTATCTCATATAAATATGATTCTATTTATTAATATCATTGAGAATACAACTTATAACTGCTTCATATTTGAATATGCTTTTATAATGTGTAATCTGCAATACTAATAATGTTATAAAATTTTTTTGAAAATATATAATATTTCATAATTTTTTATAATCCAAGAAATAGAGTATAATTATACACACGTTAGCATTTTATATAACATTAAATATATATTTTTATAAATTATATTGTATCCTGAACTGATTCTTATTATAATAAAACAGTATTTTTATATGTTAAAATAATAAACAAGGACTAATTTATTAATATGATATAATTATAATAAAATTTCATAAAGAGGTAGTAAATGTGGAATACAAGCCCTCATTTTTATTAGAATGAATAATAGACACATTGTACTCCAAGAGGCAATGGATTTTTATAAGGTTATATTTCATATCGAATACAAAAAATCTCTAATTCAAAGCTGTTACAGATTTTATTAAAATAGCCTTGTAATATTGTTATATAAAATATTATAATAAATGAATCTGTTATTTCTTTAAAAATATTTTAATATAAACTAAGGAAAATTGAACACAATTCTAAAGGGAATTTCTATGAAATATAATTATTTGATATATAAGTAACTTAGGTCTTCAAGGAATTTAATAAACAATATATTCTAAAATAGAAATATAAAACAATATATGCGTTATATATTATTATCAGCGATAAATTAAAATGTGAAAATTAGTATTCTTTTTTATTTATACTAAGATATTTATCTTTTAAATGTATTAATAATAAGCAAATATATTACATTTGCCATATAGTGGTGATATAATTATAGTTACTAATGCTCACAAAATAAAAAGATTATAAATATTATAAATGGAATAAAATGTAATTTTATATTCATTAATAACATATAAAGAGGTTGTGTAAATTTATTTTACCATAAAATTAATATATTATGTCGATACTGTACGCATTTTATTAAAATTTACATTACTGGAAATATTAAATAATATATACATTTAATTGAACAAAATAACATATGCACATTTTGTTTAATTATAATTTAATTTTTTATATCAAAAATATGTATATATTTGGCAGTAATATTATCATTATTTTCATGATATCCACTCATAGCATAAAACATTTTATGCATAATAAATACATTATCTAAGAATAATTTAATGTAAATATATGATTATAATATTAAATTATATTACATTATATACTCATATAGAGAATTATATGACATATAATATTAATGTGTATTGAAGAATATTTTTGTTTATAGTTTAAGTAAATTTATATTAAATCATAATATTATAGTTATAAACTTTTTTATATAAAAATGATAGAAATACTGTCATATTAACCTCAAATGCTAAATACGCATACTTTATTGCTATATCCCTTTTAAAAATATTTTAAAGAAGTGCATATAAATATTTTTTGATGAATCTATTACATATATGAATATATATCCATTTAATATATAACATCGTGTAATTTTTTTTATTATAATAATATTATATATATAAAAAATTTACAAAATCATATTTCTTTTCTCTGCATATTTATATATAGCTCATAAGCTAGTAGCAATTTTTTCTTGATATATATATATCTAAAAAAATAAATCTACTACTCGGTAAAAAGGGAATACTGCTAGAGATTAATTTTAAAGAAGAATGGCGTAAAAATATTTTTTTTAAAAAATTCAGGTAAATTGTTAACATATATTTATTCATATTCTATGAATATAACACATATCCTAATGATTATAAGGCAAAATGTTACTATAATATATTATTATTAATATACATTTAAAACCATAATGGCCACAAATAATGAAGAAAGCAAAGTATACTTCTACTTTTTTTCTAAATTATCATTTATATTATTATTTTAATGTAGAATATATTTTTAAAATGAAGAAAAAATATTTTCATAAAAATATAGTTTAAATTTTTTTATATATTTTTAAATCCATTCTTAGTTCAATTTTATGGGTATATTCCCCGAATGTAGAAATGAATATAATAAATGTAGGAGGAAAATGCATGGTAAAGAACTAACTTCGTATTCAATGATTTGTAGTGATTTTAGAAATAATATACAAAAACATTATTGGTTATCTGTAGACATAGAAAATATATGCATTCAACTTCTTTTTTATTTACATGATATAATTAAAAAAAAACAAAACGATAATATAGAGGCACATTGTAATTATTTCTATTATAAACTAAAATATATAGCTCAAAAGTATGGCGGTTACTGTGGAACAGCAAAAAATTGTTACGATGTAATGAGACGGAAAAAAGACCCAAAAAGGGTAGATATATCTGATGTATGTTTGAAGCATATTGTTGAAATAGATAATGATGTATTAAAAATAATGGGATATTTAGAGGAAATATATGAATTAAATGATCTTTTTATACAACCAATACAAAGAAATGCATCCAAAGTAAAGAAAATTGAAGATTACATGGACTATTTAGAAAATTATCCAGATAAATATAATGGCAGTCTTGATCAAGAACTAGATAATGTTTTGAAAATATATAAAAGTTACTTAACTAGTTGGAGTAATTGTAGATATGGTAAACCTGTCTTGCAATACTTTAAAAAAAAATGGAAAGATAGAAACACATTTAGAATCACCGAAACAATCGCAAGCACAGAAATAAGCACAAGAGAAGAAGCAAGCAGTAGCACAGAAATAATTACAAGTGCGATAACAGCAATTAGTGCAAGTGCAGGAACAAGTTCAGGAATTATTTTTTTCGGTTTTGCACTTATAGCAATTATGTTTGTTTTGTATAAAGTTAAACATAAGTTTAATCTATTTAAATTTATATTAGATTACAATCTACATTTTTAATAATAGTATATATTTTATAAAAAAATATATTAAATATATACAAATCTATCATATTAATGCTTTATTTTCAGTACACAACTTATGGATCATTTTTACAACCAAGGGTAAGAATGTTAAAAAGGAGGATTAGGAAAGAGAATAAGCATCATAAGAACTTAATGGATTCATTTGATAGGACATACAATAATATTAATTATAATGATTATCGAATAGCATATACCTCAGAGGACTAATCTTCATAAAAATAAAATTGCTGTAAGTGTAGAAAACTTTGCTTTAATAAATAAAATAAATCAAATAAAATTGCAATTTTTATAAAAGAGAATATAATTAATTTGAAAGAAAAAATATTTCAGTATAATCATATAAAAATATGAAAAATTATTTTTATGTTTTTGCATATTCAATGTATAAAATATGATGTTTAAAATATTTCTTCATCATAAAAATAATTGTATCTATTGTATAAAATAAGAAGAACTCTATATCTATCTATATATATCTATATAATTATACTATCTTCTTAATGATATTTAAAAACATAGCTCTTCAAATATTGAACATCACCTATATTTATAACATTTTAATTTTTGCTCAGATATAAGAGCGTATTTCATCTGAGTATGGAGAACAATATAATAATGCACAGATTTAGTATTCAGTATATAGAATATATGGTTAAGTGATTAAATCATATTTCAGTAGAATATAATACGCTGTTATTTCTTGTAGTATCTCTGGTATAATTTTTTTTTTATTCATTTATATTTCAGATATTCTTCGTTAATTGGTGTATATACGTGTATGATTATAAGAATTATATTATATGAGCAAATGATTTTATTTTTTTACAAGGAATCAGAAATTTATTTATTTGTATTATGGAGTGTTATTTGATAAGAAAGAAATAGGTTCAATTATTCTTTATTTATAGTTTATATTTTATTATTATATATTTTACATATATATGTTATATGATAAATATGTAAAATACGTATGGTTGAATTCCACAATCACTGTTGTACTTAAGAGATTATTTTTTCTTCTTCATATAATAAAATAGTATGAATGATATTTATACAATTTATATTATTTTTTTAAAACATAAATAAATTAGTTGATCCCATTCATTTTTCACCATTTATATTTAGTAGATTATAACATCTTAATTTTTTTTTTTTTGTAATTAAAATTAATTATTCTTATTTTATTCAAAGTATTTTGTTATAGGCTTCAGAGAAAGGATTTTATATTTATCCTTTACATTTAATAAAATATGTATAATTACTTATTATAGAATATAATTTATGAATATTTGCGTAATTTAAGAATATTATACCATAATATAACATATGTATATGTTAAAAATATAATATTAATTAGAGTTTATTTTTGTGAAAATTGCAATGAAATGAATATTAAATGTATTTTTATTAATAAAAATCTATTTATATTTTTCTATTTATATATTATGGATATACTAATATAATAAATACATATAATTATGGAACCTGCTCAAAGTAAACTAAATATATATATAATAATATGTTAGAATATATTTATACTAAATTTTGTAATAAAATATGTTTAGCATAATAATACTATACTATTATTTTTTATAGTGACATTAACATTAAACTTATAAAAACATCATATTCAACAATAAATAAATTTTAAGTATTATAAATTTTTTAATATATTTATGTGATAGTGAATACTCAGATTTTTTTAGACTTTGACATATATATTAATTTTATGAGCACATTAATTATTGCTGTGTTATTAGATAGTTACTAAACAAGCTATCTCTAGTAAAATAAAAAGTTATCTAAAATACTGCATTAATAATTATACATTTAGGTGAAATTATATGAAAGTTCACACTTATATGATTGTCTGTAATATACAAGATATGATTTTCATAGTGTTCTATTCATAACTTATCTAAAGAACTCATTTTATTTATATTCTTATAAACTATATGAACAAGTAAAAAACGTATTATCGATTTTATCAAATAGTAATTTTTTGTTATATTTACATAAATTTATTATAAATAATACTTTTTGGAAGAACAACTAATTAATTCTAGAATAGGATATATAATAATTACACTTTATTATATATGTATACCAAAATATGTAAATTTGTTGTTCCATAAAATATCATATCAATCGAAATTATTTAATATTATAATAAAAATAAATGCACTGTATCATGATATATATGTTATTACATAAAAAACATTCCACGTACATTTTATTAAATATAGATAATATTTCATAATATTATGAATTTTTTTATGTAACATTTTTTTATAAAATAATTAATTCCTGAAAATTTTATAAGATATTTGTATATAGTTATTTGTAATAATATAAGGAGAAATACAATAAATTTATGTAAATATTTATTTAAATATACATATTATATATATTAATAACATAAATTTTGTACTAGTGCTTTTAATAAGTGTAAGCATATTTAACAACCATATAAAGTAATGTCAAAATTTTATAAATACACGCTTTATAATGTGAAAATACATAGCTTTCTCTTTTAATATATTTCATTTATTTATATAATTTGTAAAAAGTGTTTGTTAGGAAATAAATTTTCGTTATATATGTTACCTTTTCATTAGTTATATAATTAATTATATAGAATAAAATATCAGGATGTTACACCATAGCGTTTTCTATATCACACTAAGAATTAAGCAAGAATAAAAAAAAAAAATATTAACATTGATTATATATAAATAAATATTATGATTTTATCATTTCTCTAATAGTATAAATTCATATTTATTGCAATGGATTATGCATACATGCACTCCTTTATTATAAATTTTCAATTAGATATGTAAAACGAGCATGTTTTATGTAAATGATATTATGAAATATTTAAGCATCCTTCAAGAAATTATTTTAAATAATGCGTACCTAATATTAATACACTTATGAGTAAATATATTAAAATTATATTATTTATGATCATATCTTTTATTAAATGAAATGAATAAAGAGAACATAATATATAAAAATTTAATCATTCGATGATAATTGAAAATATGAAAAAAATATACTCAAATAACTATAAACTAAAATTTTTTGTATCAAAAAATATATGGAGCAAAGTATATAGAAAATTATTGTTTTATTTATATATAATGAAAAATATTTACTAGAACAAAATTTGTATATATATTAGACAAAAAACATATACGCATAAGTAAGATAATTATGGGATACAATATATTTAAGGATATATGCATTTTGGGAATTCAAGGGAATATAATATTTTATAGAAAAATTAAATAAATATATTAAAATATATAAATACTATTATATTTTATTAGATTGGGTATATCTATTCTATTACACAATATATATATATTTAATATTATTAATAAATAACATTTAATGACATTTTATTATAAAAAAATGACTAAACATTCTAATTTATTCATGTGACATATTTAATTTTTAATGATCAAAAGTGAAATATCACTTTCTATATGATAAACATAATTACTCTATATGATATACAACACTTGTATATTATATTACTAAATTTTATAATTATAAAATATAAAAAACTCATATTATTACTTCTACTTAATACATATTTTAATCATAATTGAACACGTATCGATATTTTTTATATGTTAGTCATCTATGTCATCTAGTTATATTTTTTGCTAAGCTGTAATTAACAAAATAATATGTATAGGTATATTTAGTTTTTGCATATAATATTTTTACGTATTTTTAGATTATTATAAATATGGATAAAAAAGCATAAGATTAAAGAACATATTAAATCATTATAAAAAACATAATCATTGAATAAACTAATCTGAAAATATAAGTTAATGAATATATTATCTTTATTATATTACAAATATTAATTAATACATTTATGATATTATATGTCAAATACATTAAAATAGTTTATTTTGAACATTCAATGCATGATTTTCATTTTTTTCTACTAAAATATTCTCTATGTAAATATGAAAATTACGTAAATTTTATGGGAATATTTTAATAATAGCTCATTCTTAATCATACAAATGTAAATGAATATAATTATTTGTACTCTAATTAAAAGATTCTATGCTTTTATTGGAATATATTCAAGTAATTATGATGATCAGTTATTTAAAAAAGAAATAATAAAATTTATCATTGTTTTTATTTTAATTTTTCATATTTTTTACTCTATTACATTACATATAAATTATGTCACTACATATATATTTCATTTCTTTATAATATTTATTTAATTATGTTTCTTGTTTTAATTATGTATAATAAAAAATTATTGGGTTGTATAAATGATATTATAAAAAAACAGTATGTGTTTGAAATTTTAATATCTCTATTTTTGTATTAGTAGTAATAACCCATTATAATAGTTAATTTTTTTCATAGATTATTATCTGTTTGTACTTCATAGAAATCACTAAAATTTTTGCGAATGATGTGAATTTATTTAAAACACTATATTTTATTACATTTTTACTTATTATTTTTTCCCTATTGTTAAAGAAAATCACAGGTTTTTTATTTTATTGTGTAAATGAAACTTAGTTGAACTGTTTAATCGTAATAATATGTTTTTCATTGGTATCCTAAGGAGGTACCTTTTTATTGGTACTTATCATGAATAAAATTGTTGTGTGTCAACACAATTTAATCCTTCATGTTGAGACGATCATTATTGTTTTTGTTCCAAGTTCTTCTTAGCTTTCTTATTATCATTTGTAAGAAATAACAATAAGAAGTATACTGATAATATAGGAATAATTCCATATATATGAATGAATTATTTAATTTATGTAATTTTCTCATAGTTACACGTAATGTAATTTTTGATTCATTTATACATTAAATATGTTAATATTATCTTTAACCTTACAGGAAAAAAATGTTACCATTAATAATGTAAAACATATAATAATTAAGGCTAATATAATGATTTGCTAATTTTTCAAGGATGCAAAAACTTCCATTCTTTCATGTACTCCAGGAAAATATGTCACATATTCGTACTCAAAATTTCTTAGTAATTTTTGAAAATTATCGTTATTTGATCTTTTACATATTTTTGTTAATTCCAAGTACGCAATAAAACAATCGCTACCATTAGGGCAAATATTAGCACTTCCTAAAAAATCATCATATAGTTTTTTCAGTTTGTCCAATGTGATATTTATATTCTCACGAATATCTTCAAAATTTTTAATACACACATTAGGAATTTGATAAGTACCACCTTCAATGGTGTAATTAATATTTTTTGTATAAGTTACATTAGTGTTCACATTAGAGCACTGACTATCTTTTAATTGAAACTTTAGCATATAGTTAAAAAATAAACAACGGTGTTTTATATCAGAGGGCAGTACATTTTTTATATGGAGTAAATAGAGTATAAGTTCTTCGCAATAATATTTAAAATTCCAGATTCATTCTTAGCACATGAATGTTCATTATGAATTCTACTTAACACACTATTAAGTTTGATTTAATTAACATTTACTGCACCTTTATTATGATTATTATAATCATAAATGCACTTAGGAAATATACAATCAAAATTGAACTAAAAAAAAAGTCAAAATGCATATAAACGATTTAAAAAATATTAATAAAAAATAACATCTTCCTGTGTTTATATAAATACACATGTTTTCAAATTAGTTATGGTATATTGCAATTGATATTAATAATAGGAACCTACATTATCGTCTATAACAATTTGGAGTGTCATTGTGATATTTTTTGTTAATTAAGCAAAATAAAATTTATATATTTGTAGTTATAAATGTCAGTAGTTATAACTTTCACACTACATACTATATTTACATAAATAATATTTTAATATATAATACATAAATTTTGAACACATTTTATAAAATTGCATTTTTATTTAGTTATTCTTATATAGAAGAATATGATTGAATAATCCGTTATGGATAAGAGAAGCAATTATTTATATTATAAAAAAATATGTAGAATACACATATAACTCAGAAATTAAATAAAGATGTAGGATGATATAAAAATATATTTTTATTACTGATTTATAAATATTTCTCATACAATAAATAAATCACTTAATATAATAAATTACATGCAATCATATGATTGATATTTATCTCATAATATTTATTTATATGTCTTATTCTTGAATGTATATATTGAAAATAAATGGATATTGATAATAAATACTTATTTTTATGAATTAAATATATAAATATTTTGTTAATGTGTTATGTTTATATTTTCTTAAATATAATAAAATGTATATATTTTTAATTTAATCTATATACTAAACGAGTAATGAATATTTATAAATATATAAATATAGTATTTTTATAAATTATTGTTAAATGAAGTATATATTATTGTTTAAAGGTAAAATGATCACATTAAATTATACTAAGAAATTATAAAAAAAAAATTACCATTATAAGTCTATTAAATATTATAGGAATTTATTACATTATTAAGAATTTATAATTTTTTATTAATTGATTACTGATTCCAATAATTTCATATAGAAAGGATGAACTAAGTTATTAAAATTAATTATAGCCACATATATAACATATAAATAGAACATAAAAAATATATTTTGATTCAACATTATATAACAATATATATTGGTGATGAGAGTCAATGTAGTTTATGAATAAAATCTATACATATATATTTCTAAATTATAATATATATAAACTATATACAGGTTTAATTATAAATGCATATTTCTGAAAAAATAAAACAAAACTCTTTCTATATATATCTAATGTAAACCATATTACGAATTATATATTATAAGTATAATTCATTTTATTTTTTTAATTTTTTAACGAGTATATCTTTAAAATATAAAATCTTTCCATAAAATTAAAACAAAATATATCATAAAATACAAACCATATGAACGAATGAATTTATATAATATTTTGATGTATATGGTTCAATGATAAATTACATATTATAACATATACAATAAGTTTTTTTGCTTTTTTAAGAATATCCTATAAATTATAACCAACTTTCCATAATATTATTAATCATGTATATCGAATTTTAAATAATAAAATACCTAAAATATATATTGCATCCTATAAGTAAAAAGAATAAAGAAAACAAAATTTTTATAGATATAGAGTGCTGCAGAATGCAGTATAATATTTTTACACTTCACATTTCATATATTTATGAAACTTTAGTATTCTAATGTACATTATATTAAGGTGGTTGGGATAAACATTTTAAATTAAAAATAATAACATATATTAAATTTATATTTATAGTAAATTCTAAGGAAATATACTATTTATGTATGAATAATAAAACATAATATACATGTAATAATTATTGTTTTTTTTATTATCTAATTGTGAATAAAAAATTTTATTCATTTCTTGAATAATTTGAAAGGGATTAGCATTTCAATGAAAAAACTATAAGATATATATGTTATATTTTACTATAGATGTTATATGTATTTATAATTTACAATATTAGAGCACATGTAATATATTAGTGTTTATTATGTAGTATTTAATTCTTTTATCAATTCTTTAGAGTACTTTTTTAATAAAAAAAAATCAAAATACATTATAATTTTATAGAATAAATATATTACACTTGTATATAGAGTATTTTCATACATTTATCTTAATAATTAATGTAAAATAATGATATGTGAAAGCAAAATATGCTGAGACAATTCATATGAAAAGCATAAATTTATTTACAGAAATAGTTATTTGAAATGTGCTTTAATAAAATGATATAAAAATTAATAGTTATGTATAGATAATTGTAATAAAAATTTATATTGTCATGAAAAATGATAAATCTTTTACATTTATTTTCAATAATGATACTTTGATTAGTACTGCAATTATAACATTGCATATATATTCCTTAAAAATATGATCAAACAATTTTTTTATAATATATATTTTATCAATATATAAGATGATTATAATATGATTTTCAGTTATTTAATACCTAAGAATATATAAAAATTAAAAAATATTTAATATATCGGATTAGTAATGTTCTGAAATGGCGAATGCCTTTTATGTATTTTTTTATAAAATCGCATATATTTAAGGAAATAAGTTCATAAATCAATCAGAAACGAAAATTATTTTTCCATTAGATGTATAAGAACTTTGTTTTACATATCAATATTAATTAAAAAAATATTTAAAATAAATCAAATACGTAAAATTTAGAAGTCAATTCTTTAGACCCTATAAAAAATTTTTAATATTAAAACATTTATATGATATATACATCTCTGTAATTTGAGATATAAAATAATGTTTGAAATTTGTTGAATATAACATTTGTAAATGAATATTGCGTAGTATATAGTTTTATTTTATTTAATTTTTTTTTTTTTGTATATATATGTAAATTTTTTCCATTATTTATGAAATGCATATCCTATTGAGATTACATTTATAAATATATTAACCATATTTATATGAACTATGATTTGAATGAGAATGCCTTTATCAAATGATTTAATATATATATATTCTAATTTATTATAATGATTATGATGACTATTTTAGGTTGAATGTATATATCATTATAATATACATAAAAAATATATTAATATATGATATATGCATTATTATGATCTTTCGTTAATAATATTGAGGGAGGTATTTTTATTATATTTATTCCTAAGTTAATAATATATAAAAAAAACAAATACAATTTTATTATTTATAACAATATGCCAAATTAGATATCGAAATATTTAAATTAAAACAAATTAAATAGTTATATTTTATTAAATTCATATAATATAACACATATATAAAATAAAACATTTGAAATATGCCACTAATAATAACCCTTGGATAGATAAAAAATATAGATTTTAACGATTTAATATTATTTATCATTTAGTTAGCATGTAAAAGAAATATCTAATAATTTTTTTGCTTTTTTATTTTCTTTTTCTCTCTCTTTTTCTTTTCATTTATCTATTTGTATATCTGATGCTCTTGAGTTACATAGCCCCATGAATATATG
>NW_021629045.1:0-14888 GCF_002157705.1 Plasmodium gonderi
AAAAGTAATTGCTAGGTGATATATATGAAGAAACACATAAATTATATGGAGAACAAGTTCAAAAACTATCCCAAGGATAGAAAAATTCGGATTAGAATGACTAAACGATGGTATCAATAATACTGAAGAACAAAATGGATATCATTCTAAATAGGGGGAGGAAAGGACAATCTTTTATACTCTGGAGGAGTTATTTTGGTTTTATCTATTTTCTATGGTATCTATTTATTTGTAGTTAAGGAGAATGATGAGGAAAAGATAAATGATAGTTCTCTAGATGAAGCATTTGAGAATAATGATGCTATTATCTGAGACGATAAGAAAGAAATCATAGATGTTAGTTTTCACGGAAATTATGTTCTGAACTGCATATATATATTTGTACATATACAAATAAAAATATATTTTAAAGATCATATTACATATGCAAATTATAATAATACATTTTCATGAATTCTAATAAGTTAAGATATGCACAAATGAAAATAAATTTTCCAAATAAGGACGACAAAAAAGATACTGATTTCATAAGAACGCAATAATAATTATAATATATATGTTTATATTATATATGTTATATTTACTAGATAATTTTATCATAAGGTAATATCTACTCGGTGTTCGCATATGTGGGTAATATAATATTAACTAATTTTAAATAAGGAAATCCATAAAAATGAAAGTGTATAAGAAAGAATAGATATATTCAATATTATTATAAAAATAACTACTACACTTAAAAAAAATGCGAAATCTAAAAATTAAAAACTGCACCATAAACCCTAATCCTCGTATTGTGAACCTTAAACATGAACTTAAATTTAAACCCTGAAACATAGAAAAAAACAAAATTATAATTACACTTCGACAGTAAAACACGTCAAGTACGATTGAAGTGAATAAATATCAAATTGATAGACAAAATAATAAAAGATAATCATTAAAAAAATTTAGTAATATGAATAATAACACTAGGAAAACAATATAAAACATAGAAAAACCTTATTAACCGAATGACATAAATAATATATAATAATTTGCATAACATCACATATTTTAATTCTTTATTCATTTTATTAACATTAGAAAATATGTTATACATAATATAAAAAAGAGTACATACTAAAAAACGTTATACCTGTACCTTATAAAATATGTTTTTAACTAATTTTTTTTTTTAATAATAATTAAAGAATAGGTTATTAGTTTTATATACACATATTTTTCCTTAATAAAATAACATCTTTTAGAAATTATATTATTATTGCTTTTATTAATAGTATTAATGTTCAATATATTGAGTATATTAAATTTTACAATACTTTTAACAAATAACAGTAATAAGAAATAATATAATACATCATAAATATTATTTATCCTAAACTATATATTAAATCCTAAGTGTCAAAAATACATATACATCTAAAAAAGATATGACATGAAAATATATAAAAACGTATTACATTATGTTAAAAGTCATTATGAATGTAAAAATATGGAAAAAATAATTTAATTATTACTATATTCTGAAAGAACACTATCCATTACAGAATGTGAAAAATCAATATGAAATGATTAAACAATTATATAAGCATTATTAAAATTAAATATTATGTAATAGTAACCATTTTCGACAACCTGTATATATTACTAATTACAGAATGTTTAATCATTTTATTATGTGCTCCTAAAAAATATTTGTTAAATGTTATATTCATTATAATTGTAATATAGAAGAAATAAATATAAGTATATAACTAAAAAATTTTATCATTATATGTTTATTAATGTTATGGTTTCGGCAAAATTTAAAATGTATTAAAACATCATATGAATAATTTGATGCACAGAAGGTAATTCTGTTCATAAAGGATTAATTAGATTCAACTTAATAAATAAAGACAAATAAAAGCTAACTTATGTTATAAAAATTTATTTAATATATAATAATATATGAAATTGTTATTAAAAGTAATGTGTTCAAAAAATAAAAAACATGTATTAATAATAAATTAATATATATGTATATAAATATCAATCCATAGACTTAGTTAATAAATTTCTAGCAATATTATAAAATACTAAATCATTCATAAATGATCGGTAACTAACAGAAATATAAATCATATAACATCCAAATATATTATTTTTTTTTAGTTCTTATAATATATAGTAACAGAAATAAAAAGGAAATACATGTAATGTAATGAATGTTACAGAAACCTTTAAAAAATAATTTAAACGCTATAATTTAATTAATGTCTAAATTTTATGTGATACGCTTTAAAGAATTATCTTTTCCCTTAACGACTGTACTTAGAAAATATGACAAAAGTTATAATAAAACTGCTATACATTTTATCAATGAAAATAATTAATTAACTCAATTATTATATTTATATATATATTTTTTGTAAAGTACATTATGTTTTTATTTTTAAGTAATTTATTTTTAATTATTTTTATTTTTTATAGAATAGCTGCGAATCTATTATATTCAAAGCGTTGGATGATTGTGATATTTTTAGAGGATCTATTATTCCTATACTTATGAGTTACTGTAGTTCAATAATTCCAGAATCAATAAATTTCTTTTCAACACGTCAAGACATGAGTGCGCTTCCGACAAATATTCCTAATCCAAATATGTTTTTTGCTGAATATTTTATGAAAGATCAACACATTATTAATGAATCCAATTGTCATTCACAGAAGGATAAAATTCCTCCGTTGTTAATTGAATGGATAAATGAAATAAAAAAGTATATAACGAGGAAATGTTTTTTTCTGTTTGTATTTGTTTAAAGATAGTTGTTCTACTAATTTTTTTATTATATATAACGTAATATTAAAAATAATTAATATATTTATGAAGTATTTAAAGCTATTTAAATTTAAAATCATTACATTTAATAATACAAGCTACTTTTAATTATTTTTTCTTTTTTTATCGTTATCTAAAATTAATAATTTTATAAATAATACAGATTATAGAAGAAACATAGTGAGAAAATTTTTACATAAGGATCATCATTTTAGAACTAGACAAGATTTTGCATTATGTTCAGGAAAAAAAAAGGCTGATATAATTTATATATCAGGGATAAATACACATATACAATAAAACGAAACCACCTATTCCGAATTATGCTACAATATAATTGTAATATTTTTATATATCTATGTGAGAAATTTTTAAAGGCATAGAATGATGTTACAATAATAATGTATTTATAGGATATATAGAAATGTAAAGAGTGATGGGAATAATGCACATATATTTACATTTCAGTAAATATATACACTTCTTTCAAATGTCATAAAAATATAGGTTAAATATGAACATTTAATCTATAATTTTGTAGAAGGATTTTTGTAAAATTCATTTTAACCTATGATACACTAAATTCTTAATAAAATATCTAGCTTATATATGAAGCATATTTAAATAATACTTTTATGTATTATGTAAAACTTTTTTATTTATAGGTGCTATCTATTAATATGCTTAACATTTTATCACATTTATAATGATTTTAACGTAACGTTCATTAATTTTAAGTAATTTCTTTTTTAAATAAAGCTAGTATTAGCTATGTACTCTATAAATTAATTGTCCTAAAAAATTTAAAATTCATGTATTTGAAGATTTTCATTAAAATTGTACCTATTTTCCTTATGATTATATATCTTCATTAATGTTTTTATTAATGTTGCTTAAAATTGATTAAAGTTAAGAATAATAATGTTTCAATAAAAAAGTGTGTTATATGCACAATATATATTCATTAAACATATGTATAAGAAGGAAGTATATTATTATATACGTTATGTAGGCTAATTAAGAAAAAAAAATGTTATATTATAAAGCATTTTAAAATAGTTAAATACTCCAAAAATTAAAAAAAATATTAAGTATTAATAATTAATTAATAAAATTGATAATGTTATATCATTGCAGTTTCCAATGTATTCCTATTTAGATATTCATAAATGGTTGTATTAATTTTTATTTTCTTCTATATATAATTATATATGATATTTATTATATATATTCTATAAATTATCATATATGCAGTGACACTAAATTATGTCCTTACCAATAAACATTAATGTAAAAATTTTTTCTGGATCATTATACCTCATATAATGAATTCTATAATTTATGTAAAAGAACATAAGTTTTACAATATTTTTGAGACTTAAAATAATTATAGCTCCTATATGACCCCAAATATTGTAATATATAGAACTGGTTTTTAATTCATTTTTTTTTCAATGAATTAGTAAAACGATATTGTTTATGTATGTCTATTTTATAGCTATTATTACATTTTACGAATGAATTCATTTAAAAAAAGTGTTTTAAATTTTCTAATTATATTAAATATATATATTGTTATATATTTTTATTGTAAAAATTATTTTTAAATATATTCATTTTTATATTTATTAACCATAGCATGAAGAGTTACTATAAATTCATCAATACGATTATATCACAAGTAATAAAATATATAGCTTAATATTTATCTACATATTACTCATAAATAATCAACAATAATAAAAAATGTAACAGATAATTAATTTCTTCGTGAACATAAATGTTAAAGCATGTTTTACTACAAAAATATGTATCATTTATACTAGATAGAAGCTATCAAAATTATATATACATAACTAGGAAAATAATTTTTATACTATTACCTGTATTAATATTTAAATACACAAATATTAATACACTGGGCACAAAAAATTATACAAATATATAAGCATAAATAAATGCTTTTATGACACATATAACAGCTATAAAATATAATCTGAATAAATAATCTATAATACAAATAAAAATATAATATTTTCGAAATGTCACAATATTTTTGTATATACAATTTACAGTATTGCGGAATACATTTAATGTGTATTACATAATTAGTAGTTAATACAAATATAAAAATATATATTAGAAGAATGTAAATAATTATAATAAAAACATAACCTTTTTCAAGCACATATTTTAAAAAAAAATGCATTTCTTGTTATTAATTCAATACTGTATTTTCATAGATATGTGTTATTACTTTTAAAAATGACTTAAATATATATTTAATTAAAAATTAAATAGAACATATAAATATTTCCTTTACTTCTAAAAAAATTACTTATTATTTTACATTAAATAAGAATAAATCTATAAAATATATTAGAAGAAGCACTATTAATATTATGATCTCCATTTTAATAATGAAAAATTCTGATATTTTCAAATCTCAGTATTACAGAAGATATTATTACATGAATTAGGTGTAAAAAATATATGCTAAAATTTATATCATATAAGATGAATATTTATATAAAAAAAAAGTATTTTAAAAAAAAAAGAAATATATATAATGTGCAAAGAGAGCGTAACATCTAAGAACAAATATTTGTATATGAAATAGCCATTTCTTAGAATTTCCTTTTAAAATAAAACCTATAAAGTTGAAGAATTCATTTTAGTATTAGGGGGACAAATAGTATGAATTATGTATGCCTCATAAAGGTAATAAAAATAAATATAAATACCGTCCTAAATAGGTAATGAATATGTAAGAGTAAAAATATAATGATTTTTTCAAAATATACTATGTTGAATTATACAGAATTTAATAATATATATCTAAAGAACAATTTTATTATTACTCGGAACCAATTAAAGGTAAAGCAAATATATTCATTTGAGATAGATATTATATTTAGAATCCCCATTACTCATAATTTAGAAACATAGGGTACAGTAATAATGTTATTAAAAACAAATTCATTGGAAGTGTAATATAACTAGGTTGAAATAAAAACTAATTTTATTAAAATAAATAAATAGAAACCGATTTAAAAGGATTATCTAACAATAAAATATGGCGACTATTATAAGTATTTCGAATATTTACAATCACGCTATATTTCTACCTCCAGTTAACAAATATATAATTAAATACAATTATACTGAAATGTGTAATATACAGTAACTTAATAAATGATATATAAAAAAAATTATATAGTGGTTTTAATAAACCGACAAAATAACATGTATATTTATAAATATATTATGTTTGTATGTATACTCTAAGTCTATTGTATATTAGATTAATAATAAAATTTTATATACACAATAAAAACAATAATCTTAATTTATAGGGAACAATGATGATATATTTTTTAAACATTATATAAATAATTTTAAATATGTATCCTATTTACAATAACCAACAAACTAATATACAATCAGATACCACTTATTCATTGTCATTACATTCAAAATTATAATATTAAATAAATTAACAGATTATAACAATGAAATATATGTATAATAACTCAAAATTATATTTGAGACCTAATTATTACTGTACTTTTTTTTGATGACATTATTTATATGAAATATATTTTTCCGTATCCAAGAAATAAAGGAGGCACAAAGACTAATAAAAATAACATTAGGTATGTTCATTACCTTGTTATTAAAACGAAATAGATATGTAGATATATGTACAAACATGTTTTCCTATAAAAAGTCTTTTTTCATTTGTGATTGTTACATAAATGAAACGTATGAGCATTCATTATTTTATTTGTATGCATTTTATACGACCCAAATATATTTAATCAATTTTTGCCAGAATTTAATTTCTAATCTTTATATTTGGATATATCATTATTTATATTAATTTATTGCATAAAAATATCACAGATTTCTTAAATAAATCCCTTATGTATCAATTATTTTACACCTATGCATGTAATCCTTTACATACAAAAATGTTTTTAGATCAAATAGTTAATATATTCTCTTTGAAAAATCGCATTAATTATATATATATGCGCAATGTATTCTATCTTTTTATATTTGTAATTTTCGTATGCCTCTTATACTGTATATTAAAGAAGTTTCCTTCATTGTCAGATTTCGATGAACACATTTGAGTTTTATACAAGGAGAATATATATAAATAGATCTATATTTCAATATGCCACTCATAGGTATCTTACTGCGTCATATTTATCTACAAACATCTCACTATATTTAGAGTTTATATATAATTTTTTTTTTTCAAAATTTTCAGCATTCATTTTGAAAATAACATAATATTTTACATAATATGTGTTAATTATTTATGATTTTGCTTAAGTTATTAATTATAAAGCACAGAAATTATAATTTATAGATATATGTTCTTGTAATAAAGAACTCAATTTGTATTATAAAAAATTAATTTTAAACATTATGAGGCTTACTATTTTTATAAGTTCACAATCTTATAATAATTATTTTAAAGTCACAAACTAACGTATTATATATGAGACTTACAAAATCCTTAGCAAACAGTAAATGGATTTTTATTCAATATACAATTTTTTTCTATATAAAACTTATATTATTCATTCCTCTAAATTGGACAACTTATCAAAAAATATTAATATTCGTATAATACAAAATTAATATCCTTTAGATATAATTCTTTATTAATGCACTCCGAAATTGTTGTAAATTTTTTAAATAATTAATTATTAATAAACAGTTTTTTAATGAATTCCATTTTTATTACTACTAAGCATGTATAATAATAAATTATTATCATAAAATAATATTATATGTATTCATTATATACAGAGTTCATGTCTTATAGTTATAAATTAATAATTAGAGGATATAAAAATTAATAGTTCTATAATAAAATATTATTATTTATATTATAAGCACTAATATAAGATATATATTTCATGATATTATATTTTTTACTTATAGTGTAAATATATATTGTAATTATTATTATAATTTGCACTTGCTATGCACATATTTCCTCAGTTATAGTGTATAATTAAATTTATAATTACAATATATATTTACACTATAAATAAAAAATATATAAAATCATTTAAATGTTAATATAATTTAAAACGATTCAAAATAAAGGAATTCTATGAATTCATTAAATTATGTTGTCAAAACATTTTTGCATACAGTATTATTATATCTGTATAATGTTATAATTACGGATATATAAATTAAAGAAACTTGTAGTTATAATGTTCTAATATGATCAACTTATATCATTGACATTATTATTTTATGAAAATATCTTAAATCTCTATTATATTGATTATGTCTTAATTTTTTATAATCCATGTTTTATCACATAATTATTGTGACACCTATATATTACAGATATATAAAAAATATATACATCTTTATATTTGTAATATTAATAAATATTTCACTTTATACACAAATAAGTCTTATATGTTGCATTCAATATATAGACATATATATTGTAAATGATCATATTTTATATTCATAAATTTATATCATTTTTTACATGTAAAAATATCTTTATCTTTTTCATTGTCCATATTACATATATATTCTTATATTTTATATATTTCTTATTAAATAATAAATATTACTATGAAAATTAAAGTGAAGTATATATAAAATTATTATATATATAACTAAATTAAAAGAATTGTATTAACTTATTAAGCTTACTGAATAAGAAAAAATTATATAATTCTTATACATTTTTGTAATATTTATGTTGCATTATCACAATCCTTTTTATATATGTTCATTTTCTTTTATATTTGTTTTTTATCTTTCCTTTTTAAAATCATATAAGTAATTATATAAATATTACAAATAATTCAATTATATTATAATATATAATAATTAATGATTTATTTGGTATATACAATATTCATATATATACTATATTTTTGAAAAAAGAAACAGTGTATTTCTTCATACTATATAGCTTATATTAATAAAAATTTATTTGAATATTCATGTAATTTTATCCCTTCTTTCAGACCATTCCTAAAGAAATATATTATTTTCTAATATGAAAATAAACATTGTGAGCTTTTTCTTCAATAAAATAGATTAGTGTATCATGATAATTATATATTTACTTTTTATAATTAGTATAATGTATTCCTTACATATATGATTTTTAACATATTTTCATTATTTTAATATTTTTAGTATGAGTATGCAAATTTATTTTCTAAATGTGATGAAAGTATAAAAAAAGCTGAAATAAGAAAAAGTTCTTATACTAATGATTGTGAAGGATACGAAAAGAAAATTAATCAAAATATTAAAGCACAATTCAAAGAGATATGTCCTCAAACATTTTCTTATCTTAATGATATTCAAATATATGCAGTTGATAATGAAAAGCTAAAGGAAGCCCATTGCGTGTATTTGTATTATTGGCTATATGATAGTGATGGGGAAACTAAGAATAGTGATGATATTAAAAAACTTTATGATGAATTGATCAACGCAGATAATGAACATCAGGATGGACGATGCATGAATTATAATGATATAATAATTACTTATGATGAAAAGACAAAGCTCAAAGATATATATGATATGTACACGGAAATCGATAAAATAAATAGTGAAACTGATGCATGTGAGGATAATTGTGGTTGCGCCAAAAATTGTAGTGAAATATATAAAAATCACATGGAAACATGCAAATATAACAAAATCTCCAATTTCTGTAATGAATTAAGAAATATAAAAAAAAAATATGATAAAAAAATGATAAACGTAGTATGTGGATCTGATATCCCCAAAACTCTACCTTCCTTTCAAAACTATAATATAACAACGCTTATATTAATTCCAGTTTTTGTAATTTTAGCAATATCTTCCTTTTTATTTATCATGTACAAGGTTAATAATTAATTTAGTTGTGTATGATTATACGGCAATGATATATTTTTATGTAATTTAAATAAAAAAAAAAAAATTAAAAACAATCGCACATTGCATATACTAATTTTTTTAATTATGGGATAGTTCACGCCATATGGTCCAAGTATTCGATGTGCAACTATGATGAAAAGAAAACATTATAATAATATAGATAAAGAGAAGAATATCCTAGAATTATATGAAACAAACAGTTGTGTTCTTAGAAACCATAGGTATCATATTTTATATAGTTCCAACTAATTTTATTGTTTATCATACAATAATAAGAAAGTATTATATATAAAGCATATACAAATTATTGTAATATATATTTACAATGATACTTTTGATATATTTATGTGAAATAAAATAATTATTTTTATATAACAAAGAATAAATGAACATTATTTTTTTGTAAACATGATATAAGTATTCAAATAGAATAATATATAATTTTTGAGGTCTTATTCAATATGCATATAAATGTCGAACAAAAAATACAGAAGATGTATTTCATTTTTTTTTTGCTACTATATATGCTTATTTAAAAGAACATGTCTTTTCTACAATATGAAGTCAACAATACATATAAAAAAATAATATATAATATTAGCTAACATGATAATCCATATGGAAATTACATATATTCCTAATAATTAAATACAGTTCAAATAAATTGTTAGAAAAACATATCATATTATATAACATAGAACGAATCAAAATGAATTTCTAGTTATTAAATACTAATGTTAATCATACATGTAAGCATATGTATGCTAAATTTATATGATATCCATATAGAATTCTCTAAAAATATGTATGTTATTGTATGTCACATTTAAGTTATTTATAAATAATTTCATATATATTTTATTATTTTTACTTATATTAGAATTATAGACTTTCGTTTATTTGATACAACATTTTTGATTTATTTTATCTGTTTTTTATACAAATTTATATTCCTTTTTTTGTGTTTTATAAAATTAGAATTATTTTATATAATATGATAGAAAATTACTTGTTTACGTATTTGTTTTTTTAAAAATACCCCAATTTATATATATCCTTATATTAGGGATTTTTAAGATGAATATTATTATATTATTTATGTCATATATACTAAAACATAAGACATGTGAGAATAAATGTTTATTTGATGTTATAGGAATATGATAATGCATTTTTTTATAATTATAAAATATATAAAACAAATATATAAAATTCTATATTTTATATAACAAATATAGACTTTGTTTTGTGTGCTACAAAGAGATCTCACATATATATATACGAAATTTAAAATTAGAATACATAGATAACATTTTCAATTCTAATTATATAAGCAATATATAATGCATCAAAAAAATATATAGGAATTTAGAAGTATCTAAGAATTCATATTTGTAGAAGGAACATAAAGGAACACAAAATGAAAATACTTAATTATATATTTTAATTATAATTCTTATTTTATGAAAAATATGTACGCGGTTTAAATTAATATGCATGTGTCACTGAAACGATAATTACTCTACAGACATAAAGCAAAAAATTTTTATTATGTATAAGTAAATATATAATACTAATAATAAGAATATATGAATAGAATTTTTTTAAATAGAATTAATATAAATTATTTGTGTTCAATACTTTTATTTATTAATGAAAACTCACTATGTTTGTTTTTCTAATATTTGTATTTCATTGGGGTTAATTTTTTGTATTGAAGAATTTTATGTATAAATAAAGTATTAGTCTAAAATTTTTTACTATTTATTAGTAAATCATGTATATATATTAAATATAATCTCTAGATTACAATAATCTTTGTTGCAACAACACTTTATTTATGTTCATTTTCTAGTTCATAACAATTCGAAAATTTTTACTATTGTGCTAATTTAAAAAATTTTATATAAGACATACCATTGAAAAAAAATATATAAATGTAGAATCATTCATCATAATTTATTTAATACATAATCTTTTAGTATATATAAATACATTCATGTAAATAATAATTAAAAGTGTATCCTTAATAATAATGCTAATTACATTATATAAATATATAAATTCAATATAATTTTTTAAATAAAGTAGGTTATAATATAATTATATAATAATTTTGAAATATATTAAATATGTTTTTTTTTATATATCACCATTTTTTATTATATGAATACTGCGTTTGAATTTATGACTATAACTTTCGTCAATTATTCTTAAAATATTGAATGTTTTATTCTGATTATTTCTTAAATTAGCGTAGGAATAATATTTGCCTTGATTTTTGTACTATATAAATATGTATATGTATATTATTAAATGATATAATTAGTAACATAACATATACCCTGTTATTAGTGCATTCAATTTAATTTTTGTTTAAAATAATAATTCCATTTAATGGTGTATTGCATTTATTTGATTAATTTATGACGAAAAATATATTGCATTACACTATGTTAAAGGTGTAACTAAATTTTGAATGTATGATAAAAGTATATCTGAAATATATATTTATATTTTAAATGGATTGTATGTTTATTACATACTATTAATTTTTTATTAATTTTCATAACAGTGTACACAAAAAATAATAAATTAAATATTGTTATATTATGATGATAATGATAAAATTCGAGTACCTACAAATTCTAATTGTTCTGCAAATTTTCAGAGAGCATCGTACATAAAGTAGCATGTAATTTTCCTTAATTTACATAATAAACACCTAATGTTAGATAATAACTCATAATAAAACTGAAGTTGTATATGTTACTCAATTATTAATAAGTTCTATAGAAAAAAAAAATTCATATTTACATCAGTGATGAGGTAGTTGATAAAATTTTCCAATAATGTTTATACAGTACAAGTATTCGGTATTATTATATTTTAAGAGCGTGAAATGAAATATTAATTAATATAATGTCTTAAATATATAGACAATCATAGAACATAAACTCATTAATAATATTCACTTATGTGTATTATATAATTATAGTAAACGAAATAAGAACTTACATGTACATTAATATAACTCTATCTAATTACAATATAAAATGAATACTGGAATCCACGTTTAAAGGGGCCACCTTATACAGTTAAAACATTAAAGAATATCTCTTTTTTTTTAATATTTATACTATATAATAACATATAAATAATTAAAGCTAAAATAAACACTTTAGTACATTATATTAATAAGTATATAAAAACGAATTTACCTTAAATTATATATATTTTTAGAATAAAAAATCATTTACTTCATTTTTTTTAATAAAATCTCACTAAAACAAATATAACTTAAAAGAATAACCTATTGATTCACATATATAATTAAAATATAATCTATAAATTAATTAAAAATATACATATATTTTGTAGTGTTAGGTTATAAAAGAACTCAAAAAATATAATTATATAATACTCGTCATGTATCCATAATTTTTATAAAAAAATTTATTTAAAAAACAAAGGTTTTAATAATTAAAAGTGTTCAAATATATTTAAATACATTTTGTGCACAAAGGCACAGACATATCCACTAAATAAATATGTAAATAAAATAATTTAATAATAACTTAAAGGCAAACATAATAATTATTTCATTTTTCTAACTAATTTATATAGTACTAATAATTTAAAGATAAATATATATAATTAAATATAAATAAATTATAAAGAATGTATGCTCCTTAAATTTATACTAAATTCACTAACATATTGTTTCTATAACAAAAAAATAATAATTGTATTCATATTAATATATATGAAATTTTATATATTTATATTACATTATTATTTACTAAACTCATCTTTCAAGAGAGTATAATATTCATTAAAACGTATTTTATTTTTCTTCTCATTTAATTTTTCGTATTTTACAATTTTGATCATTGCATAAATAATTATTGTCAAAAGTGTATATGTTAATAACGCAGAAATTACAGATAATGTTATTGTAAAATTTTCGATACGATTAATAGAGATTAAATACTTTTGAACTTTAACAACCTTGCCGAAAGATGAGGCAAATGTACTAAATAATGATATGTATATGGTCCTAAGAAAACCAAATCCATATTTCAAATGTATTTTTTTATTTAAATTTTTTTATTATTTTTTCCTGGTTTATTAATTTTATGAATTCTACAAAATATTTTTTTTTCACATGAATATTATAACTTCATTAATTCTATCCATTTAGCGCATAAGTCTTCATAATTTCGCATATAAGAATTCAATTATTTTAAAACCTTTTTTTTGTTTTTTCTTAAGTTGATGATTTATCTTCTCCATTTTTTGTTATCTTATATTTTCTCCTACATGCGCAATTTTTCAATTTTTTCTGATATTCCTTGTTAGCAAGAAATCATATCATTAGTGTTCTTCGTCATACACTCATTATATATGTATTACCCAAAGTTTCACGAACTCAAGGCTGTAGAAAGTATACATATATTATTGATAAATAACAAAAAAAATATTAGAATATTATATTATTATTTGTTTTATAGGATATCTATTAACAAAAAAGCAAATATATACTTGTATAAATGATTATCACATCATACCTACAATGAAAAATTGCGTAGAATAATTATAAAAATGGAAAAAATAAAAAATATATTGAATTCTCTATTTCCATTTATGAAATTCTTCCTTAATATTATATATTATTATTAATAAAAATATTAATTACATATATTTTCAATAATTTTTAATTATAGTAAATGTGTTATAGTATTAATATATTTTATTAGAATAGTATTAAAGAATGTATGCATCATACAATAATTATTGTTATAAGTGAATTATAACAATAAATATATTCTGTTAATAATTTTTAGTAAATTCTATTAAATATTAAATCAATTATCGCAATGAATATAAAAAATTATCAAATAACTATTTATTATTATATTATTATCCTTACCCTTGTAGCAACATTAGTATTTAATATGTGTAAAATATATGTTTAATACTGAATTATAGATAATGCATGTTTTTTTTTTATTCACTTATAACAATGATTCTAAAATAATAAGACTTATGTTTAGTGTTAAATAATAATTACTTTAACATTAACTTTTAATTTAATATATATTGTTTATTTATATATATATTTATG
>NW_021629045.1:15355-16647 GCF_002157705.1 Plasmodium gonderi
ATTCTCATTATAATATAGGGATATTAAATTTTATATTTATATTTTAATGGATAATATTTCTGATAAATGCATCTTACATTAATTCTTTTGTTTTCAAAGAATAATTAACAAACTTTAGCACTATTTTCTAAGGGATATTTATCTCTTATATATATTAGAAACATTCTATTATCTTTAATATAGAATAACAATATGTTGCTATAACATAATATATAAAATAATATTTAATATAATGTATAATATTTTAAATTAATTTAATATATATTAATGTTAATGTATTAAATATATTTCTTAATCATTATTAATAATATTTTATAATTATTCATATATTGCACTAAATATAAAAATAATTACAGTATATATTATGAAAAATTTGAATAAGCATAGAGAAGATTATTATTTATTGTTGTTAATTGAAAATCAAATATTATGCATAATAGATCATGAAATTAAACTAATTTATAACTTTTTTTTAGAGAAATGACCTATTTGCTCTATTTTATTTGAAAATTTATTTCCCCATGTCTCTATATTATACTCGCATAATTTTTCTTTATCAATTGTACAAGAATATTTTATATATGTAAATTTTTAAGTATCAGAAAATGAATCAAGAAAGAAAAAATAATATTTTGTTCTATATTCTACAACGATGTAACAATTAAATAATAAATTATCATAAATTCCACAATAAATAATTATCTATTTGCGTTCTTATTTTAATTATAATAAAGTATACATATCTTCATTTATAGACTTTTTTTTTTTTTTAATTTTACTCATATTTTGCCAAATGATAAAGAATTTGCTATCTCTTTAAATGTACAAATGATAAATAAAATAAAAAGAAAAATAGAATATAATATTTGAACAGTTATATTATGTATGAAATAATAAATAAATACATTATCACCTGTCAATATGTGTTATTATATTAATGAAGAGAATGATATTATTACTATAAATATCTTATAAAACTTAAAGATTAAATCTAGGTATTATAGTTAAAAACTTATTATTTTTATTATGTTTATATAATAAAATATATAAAAAATTCTGAACTACTCAAGGAAAATGTTAGTTATTAATTTATATATAATGAATTCCATATTCTAATGTATGCCACTCTATAATTACTTTACATAAAAAATAACGTATAATGGAGTAATATGTATCATATTTTCATTAATAATATTATTTTAAGAAATTTGGATCTTATATTCTTGCCATACATTTTGTTACTATTAGATATTTCAAGATTCTAGACTAATATTTTTTCATACATATGTATA
>NW_021629045.1:16799-17199 GCF_002157705.1 Plasmodium gonderi
CAAAATTATGTATTAACTGGATTTTTTATATATATTTAAGTATGAAAATAAGGAATAGGTATATTTCTCATTATAATGAGAGAGTTTATTCCATGTTTTATTGAGGATATACATTTTTATTCACATTATTACATATATATATTGAAGTCATTTTTATAACCCAGTTTGAACATAAGTTATGAAAACTATTTATTATATTAATATTTTCTCAACTATATTATCTAATGTAATTATGCAACAACTAAGTAATTTCTATAAATTATATAGGATTGAATATATATATTCTATACTCACAACTATATTATGGGAGATTATTTTCAATAGTAAACTAAAAAAAATAGCTATTTCTTATGATATAAGTAAAATTAAATTTTTTATCTTTTTCTAATTGATATATCTT
>NW_021629046.1:0-555 GCF_002157705.1 Plasmodium gonderi
TTTATACTTCATATTTTCATTCAATTGCTTTTTTGATAAATGAATAATTATAATAATTCTTTCATTGATATTAACTATATAGATGTAATTTCGTTTTACTACATACATATAATGATTCTATATCATCCTCTGTTAAAATATATTCAGGTTAACATGATTATTTATACTAAATTTTTTTCTTTTATCTCCATTTATGCATGTATGGTCTATAATGAATTGAATAATACATAAGTATAAAAGAATAAAGCGTGTATAATGTATTCATTTGGGTTTTATAAATATTAAAAGAAATAAATTGTAAATACCAGTATAATATATTTACATTCTAAGGTTGAATTCTTATTTACCCTAAAATGTCCTGAAAAAATGATAAATGTTGTTACTATTGAAGAAGCTAATATCAAATTTAGAAAATTAACTGGTTTTAACAATTTATTCGACCTTTCTATATGATTAACAATAATTGGATCATTTGATACAATCGATAAGCATAAATATGTGTCTGATGCTATTTATACAGAGCGTTGCTAAATTTTTTGCGAAAATGAGCTTACT
>NW_021629046.1:738-8713 GCF_002157705.1 Plasmodium gonderi
AATTAACAGTTAGTTCTAAATCCAATTTTTTATTAGCGAGCTCTAAATTATCAAATACATTCCCTGAAATATAAATTTTCATAAAGTTATAAAACAATTAATGTTGAAAGGGATAATGGTTGATTTTACGCTTATTTTGTTCCTTTCTAGACAGCTCTCTTAAAATTTTGACCATACACTTGAAGAATGTATTAACCTTATTATCGCGTACCCACAATTTATTAAAATACCCATATACATCACTTAATTTTTCTTCATTAAATATGTCATAATATTTTTCATATGAAATTAAAATTGATAATTTTTTTTTCCTGTAATTTACTTAGAGTAAAGAATTTGTAATATACGGGCTCATTCATCCTTTATAATAAACAATTTTTCTATTGCTCTTAAGAATATGTGTATTATATAAATGTAGTAATATTTATAAAATAAAAATTTAAATATATCCAATCGTATTTTTTCTAAGAGTGTCATTCTATTATATCTTTTCTAAACAAAATAATTACATTCTGAATTCATCAATTTCAAGTGTAATTTAATAATAGATGATCTATTAAGTATATTATCCATCAGTATAAAATAATTATACAAACCAAATAATTTACTTTTTGTGATAACTTTTTTTCAATTAAAAGCAAAAAATTAGATCACATTATTACTTCCATAAATGATGAATATTTTTAATCATTCATAAATGTATAAGGCAAATTATTGTTTCACAAAATATGAAAATGGTAGAGATCTACTTGGCTCTGTCATTATTATGTGAACGTAAGAACTTTTTTATTTTCTCACATTAAATAATGTTACTTTTTCATATCATTGTTATTTATATCCTTTCAGATATAGACAATTGATCAACTTTGTTTTAGTAATAATATATAGACATTTAATAAATAAATGCTATATTTATTTTATCCTAAAAATAGGTGGTAGTTATTTTTAATATTCTATTACACTATTTCAGGAGTTATTAGGGTTAATTATTTATTCATATATTTTTAATAATTCGCACATTAATAAATTTATAATATCAATCAAACAAATGTGGCATAAACTAATAATCATATGATACCATGACTAAATTTCATTTATTATACGTAGAATACAATGTATATCACAAAATGTTATAAATTCTATTTTTTTATTATTCAATATTCTGGAATTCCACAATAAATCATGGAGTCTCTCTGTTTTTATAATTTGACAAAGCAATAATAAAAACTGTTCCAGTGTGAATTAACTTTTAATAAATAAATTCTTAAAAACTAATATTTTTTTGTACACATAATATAAATGCTTGTAGAATATAATATGAAAAAAAAAAAAATAAATTATCTTTTATTAAGTTAACAACACAAAAAGATTATTGTGAAACGCATTAATTTTTTTAAAAAAAGTATTAATGGAAAACCATAGTGATGCAAAGTATCACATCTATTCGTATTTAAAAAGTAAAATCTATTTGCTGTGTTTATATATACACACCTTGAAATTTACTTTTTCCACTTAATATATTTATTATTTTTTTTTAAATAATCGTGAAGGCGCTAAATATATTTTATTTAAAATAGTAAGTAATATATTCACAAATTTTATAATATTTTTTTGAAATATAACATGCAAAACTATTATTTTTATTAAGCAACAAAATGTAACAATTGTATGTGGCCTTAATTTCTTAATTCATGAATGAATTACTTAACATATATTTCAAAAATTTCTTTCAAAATAAGTTTTTGACATAATGAAGGCTTAGAAGAAAATTAGGATCCATTTCATTATATACTTTTGCTTACATAAATTGAGATGTTATTTCGTACAAGTGCTTTACATAAATAATATAAAACATATTTGTGGTGTTCATGAAAGAATATGAATATTTCATCACTGTCTAAATGTATTATATCATTGAAAAAGACCTTAACTTATATGTATTTGTGCATTGATTTATTTTTTTAAGGTAATTTTTCGATGACAACATTTACTTTTTTTATGATCCTGTATTAAAATATATGTTATTGCTATATGTATTAAAACGATGAAAACTTAATTATAACTTCATTAAATTTTTGTGAGTAATAAATTTAATTCATATTTTAAGGAATTCTATCATTCCCCCAATATAATGTGCCTATAGCACATTAACGTAATTTCACAACATCATGTTTTTTGAGGTTAGGAATATTTTTTCCAAGTGCTACGGAAATATTGTACTATAATAATAAACATTTTTTGAAAATGTACAATACAATTTATAAAATTATTTTAGATATTGTGAATTATAATATATGAATTTTATACATATATGTTTAAGTTTTAATAACATTGTAATGAATGTGAAAATTATTTTTGTCTCATTCTATAGGGTAGTAAATAAGTGTGATTATATTCGGAGCTCATTATTTAAAATAAATGTATACTCTACATTGTTAAAAAGTAAAAATACATTTTTAAATAAAAATATTACGAAAAAATTAAAAATTTATATATTTCGCGAAACGAACTTAACATCTCAAAAAAAATATTTATATATACGGTAAATAATTCATAGAAACATCTCATAAAAAAGCAGCTATAAAGTTGAAGAAATCATTTTAGTGTTGGAGAGAAAAACAGAATCGATTAAATACTCCTCATAAAGGTAATAAATATAAATATTTCCATAAATTGGTAATGAATATGTAAGACAGAAAATAGAATGACTTTGTTCAAAATATACTATGTTCAATTAGTGCATTTAAAAATATATATCTCAAGAACAATCATTATTATTCCTTGGTACCAATGAAAGTTAAAGCAATTATATTCATTTTAGGCAGTTATTATATTTAAGACCGCCACTATTCATAATGTAGTTACCAAGGGGGCAGTAATAATCTTATTAAAAATAAATTCATTGGAAGTGTAATAAAACCAGTGGGCTGAAATAAACACTAATTTTATAAATATAAATAAATAACACTCAATTTTAAAGGATTTTCTAACAATAAAATATGATGTCTCTTATAAGCATTTCCAATTTTTATAATCACGCTATATTTCTACCTCCAGTTAACAAATATATAATGAAAAATGTTAGAATAAAATGTATAATATACAGTATCTTAATAGATGATATATATAAAAAAATTATATTCCGTTTTAATAAACCAACAAGTATACGTGCACATTTATATATGCATTATATTTATATATATATTTTAGATCTGTCTTATATTAACTGAATAATAAAATTTTAAATAAACAATAAAAACAGTAGTAGTAATTTTAAGCTACAACAATAAAAAATTTTTTAAACATTATAAAAAATATTTTAAATATGAATCCTATTTATAATAACCAACAAACTGTTACAAAAATCAGATATCATTTATTCATTGTCATTACATGCAATATTATAATATTAAATATGTTTCCATATAAATAATAATGAAATATATATATAATCACTCAAAATTATATTTGAGACCTAATTGTTACTGCACTTCATTTTTATTATGACATTATTTATATTAAATATATTTTTCAATATCCAATAAATAAAGGAGACAGAACGAATAATATATGCAACATTAGGTATGTTTATTGTCTTTCCATTAAAACAAAATAAATATACAGATATATATACAAACCTGTTTTTCCAGAAAAAGTCTTTTTTCATTTGTGAGTGTTACTTAAATGAAACAGTTGAGCGTTCATTACTTTATTTATTTTTGTGCATTTTATATGATCCCTATATATTTAAGCAGTGTATGCTACAATATAACTTCTAATCTTTATATTTGGATAAACCATTATTTATATTAATCTAGTGCATAAAAATATTACAAATTACTTAAATAAATCTTTAAGATATCAATTATTTTACAGCTATCCATTTAACTAATTACATGTGAAAATGTTTCTAGATCAAATGGTTAATATATTCTCTTTGAAAAATCGCATTAATTATTTATATTTGCACAATATATTCTATCCTTTTATATTTGTGATTTTCGTACGAGTATTGTACTGACTATTAAAGAAGTTTACTTCTTTGGATGATTTTGATGAACTAAATTGAGTTTTATACAAGGAAAATATATATAAGGGGATCCATATTTCAACATAACATACGAAGTTCTCTTACTGAGTCATATTTATCTACAAAAGTCTCACTATATTTGGAATTCATATATAATTTTTTTTTTTTTTATTGAATATTTTAAGCATTAATTTTTATAATAACATAATATATTACATTATATATGTTAAATAATTATTATTTTTCTTATGTTTTTAATTATGAATCAAGGAAATTTTAATTTATAAGTATATATTTTTGTTATAATATACTCAATTTATATCATAAAAAGTTAATTTTATACTATATTTATTGTTTCATAATCTTATAATAATTATTTTGAAGTCACAAAATAATGCATATTATATTCGCCATAGGACATCTTTAGAAAATGCTAAATGAATTTTTAACATATGTATAAATTTTTTCTATGTAGAACCAATATTATTTATGCCTCTAAATTGGACAATTTATGAAGAAATAGTAATATTTGATTAATACAAAATTTATATACTTCATATGAAGTTCATTATTAATGCACTCAGTAATTATTATAATTTTTTTAAATAAATCATTATTATTAAATAACTATTTGATGAATACACTTTTTATTAATAATAAGCATGTATTATAATAAATTATTATCATAAAATAATATTTTACGTATTTATTATATACAGTGTATATTCCATTTAGTTATAAATTAACAAATGAAAAATAAAAAATTAATATTTCTATATAAAAATATTATTATTTATATTTAAACACTAATATAAGTAATATGTTTCATGCTTTCATTATTTTTTATTCATAAGGTAAATAATTATTGTAATTACTATTATAATTTACATTTGGTATGCAATAATATTTCTGAATTTTAGTGTATAACTAAATTCATAATTTGATCATATATATATAATAAAAAACATATAAAATTCTATAAAAGTTAATGTAATTTAAAATGTTTCAAAATAGACAAATTCTATAAATTCATTAAGTTATGCAGTTAAGACTTCTTAGTATACAGTATTATAATATCTATATAGGTGTAAAATTATGGATATATAAATTAAAGAACCTTGTATTTATAATGTTTGAATATGATCAACTTATATCATTGATATTATTATTTTATGAAAATCTCTTAAATCTGTATTAAAATGAATATGTCTTAATTTTTTATAATCCAAGTTTTATGAAATATATAATTTTCCCCACATAGACATGAGATATATAAAAAATATATACATATTTTTATTTGTAATGTTAATTAATATTTCACTTTATACACAAATAAGTCTTATATGTTGCATTCAATATATAGACATATTTATTGTAAATGATCATATTTTATTTTAATAAATTTATATGATTTTTTCACATGTAAAAAAAGCTTTATTTTTTTCATAATATATAATATTTATGTATTCTTATATTTTATATATTTTTTATTAAATAATACATATTATATGAAAAACAAAGTGAAGTAGATATAAAATTATTATATATATAAGTTAAAAGAATTATATTAACTTTTTATGCTTACTGAATAAGAAAAAATTATATAATTCTTATACATTTTTGTAATATTAATATTGCATTATTACAATGTTTCTTATGTTTGTTCATTTATTTTTTTATTTGTTTTTTAACATTCTTATTTAAAATGATATAAAAAAGTGTATATATATTACAAATGATTCAATTATATTATTATATATTATAATTAATGATTCAATTGGTACATACAATATTCATATATATACTATGTTTATAAAAAAAGAATCAGTGTATTTCTTCGTATTATACAGTTTATATTAATTAAAAGCTATTTCAGCATCCATGTAATTTTATCCCTTTTTTCAGATCATTCCTAATGAAATATATTATTATCTGATATGAGCATAAACATTGTGAGATTTTTTTTCAATAAAATAGATTATTGTATTATGATAATTTTATATTAATTTTTTATAATTTTTATAATAAATTCCTTACACATGATTTTTATGATAATTTCATTATTTTCATATTTTTAGTACTTATATGCAAATTTATTTTCCACATGTGATGAAAATATAAGAAAAGCTGAAGAAAGTAAAAGTTCTTATACTACATCTTGTAATAAATACGAAAATGGAATTCAAGGAGATATTAAAGGACAATTCAAAGAGATATGTGCTCAAACATTTTCTTATCTTAATGACATTGAACTATATAATCATGGTAAAAACAAACTAAAGGAAGCCCATTGCGTATACTTGTATTATTGGCTATATGATAAATACAAAGGGAAAAAGGATAGTAACGAAATTAAAAATCTTTATAATAAGTTGATAAATGTAAATAATACTGAACAGGACCGTCGATGCGAGAATCACAATAATATTTCAATTAGTGATGATGAAATATCAAAGCTCAAAGATATATATAAGATTTACAAAAACATTGATAAATTGAATGGTCAAGATACATGTTCTCAAGAAAATTCTAAATATGCGCAGGAATGTGCAAATATATATAAACAGAACGTCGAATCATGTAGACAACATAATAAAACATATTTTTGTAAAGAATTAATAAAGATCAAAGAACAATATGAAAAAGTGATATTAAATCTCAACTGTAATAATGACACACCTAAAACGCTACCGTCCTTTCAACGCAATAATACAACAGTTCTTACATTAGTTCCAGTTGCCTTAACCATATTAATATCCTTTTTCTTATATGTTTTATATAAGGTTAGTAAATGTATTATATATATAAATGTATGTCTTTATATAATAGCGTAATAATTTAAAAATATAATATTTATCATATGAAAATTACATATTCATATATTATTTTTTCTTACTATGGATCAGTTCACGCCATATGGTTCATGCTTTCGATGCTCAAGAATAAGAAAAAAAAATAAGTGCAATAATATAGATCATTATATAAATACACTACAATTATATGAAATATCCAATGATAATTTTCATAACAAGGAATGTAATATATTATACAGTTCTTCATAATTTTGGCATTAAATTCTTAATATGAAATATAAATTATTCTTAAAGGAGATTCATAGAGTTCTATGTAAGTTATATCTATAATGTTATTATTAATACATTATATTAAAATTAATGAATTTATTTAATAATTATAGGAAAAAATAAATATTTATTCTTCATTTTAATGGGATCACATTTTAAAATATATAATCTGCAATTTTTTAAAGTGTTATTAGCTATAGACACAATTATATTACAACAGTACTATAATGTATATAGAACCTTTTTCTACTTTTTATTTAATTTGTTTACTTTGTAATAACATAATAATTTGATTTTCATAAGAGCATAATATTGATATAATTATATCATGTTCTAATACTTGATTCATATATATTTAGAATTTTTAATAATAATTTAATACAGCTTATTTAATGTATTATATATATATTTATAATATCATATTATTAATAAGTATATTTCCAGTTATTAAATAGCAATATTAAAGATGAATTAATAAATATAATATATTATATAGTCATTATAGAATGTCCACATAATTTCTGATAATCCCATAACAAGCGCGGTTATGTATGATATTTATCATAACACAGAAGCATAAAAAATAAGATGTTATCAATTAATTGTTTTCTTATATATTTTTTCTTGTCTATTGATACTCAATGATTTATCCTAATTTAAATTAATTTCTAAATAAATTATAATTCATATAATTCAGGGTGTGTTAGGCTCTGTGAATATTTACATTGAAAAAATTAAAAAAAAAACACATATATTTTTCTTTAAGTTGTAATCTGATGGAAATAAAAATTATGATATTTAAGTCATATATATGTTAACAGATAAGGTATGAATGAAAAAATGATTACCTCATATTATAAAA
>NW_021629046.1:8929-10776 GCF_002157705.1 Plasmodium gonderi
ATATTAAAATACATATTTATAGAATAAATATAAAACACAAGAAAAATTAAATTCCTGGGTTACATATTTTAATAATAACTCATATTTCATGAAAGATATGGACATACTATATACTTAAAAACTTATTTTTTTTACGTATAAGAATATATATATATATNNTTATTAGTCAAAATTCATTATGTTTCTTTATATAGTATTTGTAATATATTCTCTATATTTATTTATTTAATAAATTATTTCACGGATATCTAATGCATTAACGTACATGATATAACTATTAAGAAACGAAAGGATAAGATGTATATATATTAAATTTAGTCGCTCTATTACGCATTTTCCTATGTATAATTAATAATTTTTTAAATTAATATTCTAATTTTAAAAAATTAGGGAAATGTTCTGTATTTCGTAAATTTGTATAGTTTTTTAAATTATATATATAGAAACAAAAAATTAAATCTAAAACTACTCAATATTAATTGCTTAATACAAAATATTCTAATATATACAAATTATTCTATGTAAATTATAATTAAAAACATTTGTTTAATAATAGAATTATTTATATATAATTTAAATAAATAAATGACATAATATTTTTAAATAAATCTAAAGAATCGAATTATATATATTATCAGATTTTATTATATCACAATTTTTAACTGCATTAATTCTGAGGTTAATTTTATAAATATAGCTGTCGTCTATTATTCTTAAAATATTCTGTTTGTTTCTATATACTATTAAATTAACATAGAAGTATCTTTTTCATTGATTTTTTATCACTATATATAATGTACATTATAATATGACTTAATTAGTAAAATCACATATACTCTGTCATTTATTTTTTCACGTTAAATTACAGTTTTAATAACATTTCCATTTAATGCTGTACTGCTATTTTTTGATTTATTTATGATGAGACATATATTGCCTTACATTATGTTTCTCACAGAGTAATTCAATTTTTAACTTATAGTAATGGTATATCTAAAATACATATTTATATTTTAAATGAGTTGAATATTTATTACTTACTATTAGTTTTTTCTTTTAATTATAATAACAATGTACACACAAAAAAATGAATTAAATATTTTTATAATGTAAAAACAATGATAAAATTTGTACACTTACAAATTCTAATTGGTTAGCAAATTTTCGGAGAGCGTTTTTATGATCTACCATGTAATTTTCCTTAATTTTCCCAATTATCACATAATATTAGATAGTGATTCTTTATAACACTATCATTGTATATAGTACTTGATTGTGAACTAATTGTGTAGAAAATAAAAATTTATATTTATTTTATTGAGGCTGTTGATAAAATTTTTCAAAATATTTTATAGAGTACAAGTATTGTTCATTATTATATATTATCTGGGTTGTCGGAAATATTAATTCATATAATGTCTTAAATATATTGAGAACGATAAAACATAAATTAATTAATCATATTAACTTATTTGTGTTATATAATGATATTTTACGAAAAATCAACTTACATGTATGTTAATGTAACTCAATATATTCACATTATCAAAAGAATACTCCAGTCCACACTTAAACAAATCATAATATATAATACAAACTTTATATAATAACACTTTCTTAGAATATGTGTATTATATAATAACATATAAATAATAAAAGCTAAAAAAACACTTTAGTTTAGTATATTCATATGTAGAGAAAAAAGAACATACCTTACGTTTTACATATTTTTAGAGTAAAATGTAAATTCGTTCTTTTCTTTTTAACAGGATTGTACTAAAATATATATCACTTTAACAAACGACATATTTATTTATATAAAAGAATTAAAAATAACACATAAAATA
>NW_021629046.1:10821-10949 GCF_002157705.1 Plasmodium gonderi
TATACACAAATTTATATACAAACTGAGACATAAATAATTATAATTATTCGAATATATTCACATATATTTTGTACACAACGGCACACACATATCAAAAATAATATCATGAAAATATATTTAAAATAAAT
>NW_021629047.1:0-35935 GCF_002157705.1 Plasmodium gonderi
ATATATATATATATATGTTTTGTATTTTGTGCTTTAATTACTTCTCTAGATGAATAGGAAATAATAAATATATACATATTTGTTGATTCATGCACAATAAACAAGTTCATTTATAACAAATTAATTTAAATCCATATCGTACCTTTTATTTAATAAATTTTTTCATCGTGAAGCTTATAATTGTGATAAAAATTATTTCATTTTATAATAATTATACACTCAGTGTTTAACAGAACTGGAATGAAAGTAGAATTCTACAAATAATTTTTTCTTGTATTAAATATTGCATATATGATACCAAATAAAAGTTATTTTATGAAAAAAATATAATTCTTACTTTTTATAAAATTTGAAAATAATAACTATGCTCCAATGAAGTAAAATCAAAAATTTTTATTTTATTTTTTAATTGCCATATTTAATAAATTGATGATTAAAAAATATTACCTTAATGAATATAATGTAGATTTAATTAAGTTATTAGAATTAGTTGTATGATATATTTATTGTAAATATACTAATATAATACATATTCTATTTTAAATTATCATTAAAAAAAATAATATAATAATACACATAATACAGAAATATGCAATAAACACACAACTAATATAATTATTGTTGATTTATACTTATTCATTAATATAAATGTCATAAATGTTATTTTAATGCATTTTATAAAGCATAAATTTGTATTATATAGTGAATATTGTTTTTTAATGTATTATAACTAAAATAAAAGCTTACAAATAAAATATAGAAATAGTTATAAAATATAATTTTAGTATAAATTGTTATTAATAAAAAATATAAATTACCATGTTTTAAAATATGTGACTTATTACAATATAATTATTATTTTATTAATGTAATTTAACATTTCACAAAATAAAAGTTAAAATAATAGTGTACATTTTCATAATATGTGTAAAATTTATAATTCTAATTTTTATATGGAATATATATACATATGATAATTATATTACATAAACAATAATGTATCAGATATGTATGCTTAATAACATGTATTAATCATCTAACTAAACAAAAGAAAAACTAATATATATGTACAATTATCCTATGGGATTATATTATAATACATAATATAATAATTTAATAATATTATATAGAAATAAGGCAGTTATACATATATTGAATCTAAATTAAATACTATCCACGCAAATTACAATAATACATTTGAATAATCATTTATCATATTTTATATCTTAAGATAATAAATTAAAATTCTTAAATTTTATGCATACGCATTTTATGAAAAGGTTAATTTATATGAAATTTTTAAAAGTTATTAATATGAAATAAATAAATAAATAAGCTAGGTTAATGTAATAGAATATATGAAAATAGTTCCCTTTTATTTTATATAGAAAATAATTATTTTATTATAGTATTTTGTATATATATTTTAAAATTAGTATCCATTTTTTATTACTTTCATACAATTACAATGTTATAAATATATTTTTCAAACTAGGTATTACATGAAAACAGTGTATCCTTATAACGAACGAACAATATTGTCATATATTAATATAAGTTTATAATATAATAGGAATATAAAAGTTAAAGGAATTCTTAAAATATTAAATGTTGTATGAATTAATATATATGGCATCATTTAAATATTTATTCAGATGTCTTTAATACAAATTTCATTATAAAATAAATAAAATTCTTCTTCCCTTAAATTCTTATACATAAAATACAATGGTTGTCATTACAGATGAAAACAATGTATATAAATTTTTTCATAAAATTTGTATTACTTAAATTTATAATATGATTACTTGTGAAAAAGCAGAATAAAATATTTTCATAAAAATATATATAATATTTACAATATCATGACTTTCGTTTTTAGTTTGATTTTACTGATATATTTCCCACATGCATACAATATTATAGAAGGGTTGAAAGTAGCATTAATGATTATTCCCTTATAGATCCTTATAATAATTCTTGCGTTCTTATTAAATCACAATTAGGTATTGATGTTCAAATTTTTTCATGGATTTGTAAGGTTCTGAGTCACTACTTAGAAAATATAAAAAATGAATCAGATGAAGAATATAAGAAACGAAATTGTAAATATTTCAACTTCATACTAAAAAGTGAACACAAAAGGATTAATCCTTCTTGCAATGCAGAGGAAGATTGTTATGATAAAATGATAGAGGTATACCAAACACAAAGGAAAAGTGAACTTGGTGTATGTAAGTATTATATTAAAAATCTTAGCGAAGACACATTTTCTAAATTTAAAAACCTAAATTGGTTGTATTATTACAAAGAGAATCTAATAGAAGATATTGATAAATGCCCTTCAGATAGTACGTATATTGAAGAATATACAAAAGTATCTAACTTATGTCCAAATGGAAATGATAGTAGCTTTTGTAAAGAAGTGAGGAAATTTAAAGATGAATATATGAAAGGTGCAAAATCTGAAAATGATTGCTCTGTAGTTCTAAAAATATTACATCAAGCTGACAAGAGGGATATCCGCATGGTTATTTTAATTGTATCTATTTTAACTTTCACAATATTAATAATTATATTCGTTTTATATAAAGTTAATTATAAATTTAGTTTAAAAATTCATATTGCATTATGTTTCATACTACGCATGATTTCGACAAATTTATATCAAACATATGTTATATTCACAAAAATTTAATATTATTTCTTTGTTATTAGTATACCCCTTATGGCTCATATGTAAAACCATGCCTAAAGAAGTTAAAGAATATGCGGAATGGAAAAAATAATGAACTACCTATTTTAATGGATTTATTTGATGAAACATATAAAAATTTAACTGATGAAAATTATCTAATATCATATAAATCTTTAGATTACTAATAAAAATATAAAGACAATTAATAAATATAACATAGTTTCTGTAGTGTAAAAAAAATACAAATAAGTGATTGCGTTTTCGTAGAGAGAAAAATTAATTAATTATTCAAAAGAAATAATATTAATGTTAGCATATAATAATAAAGAAATATACTAAAGTTTTTGTTCTTTTAGACAACAAATGACGCGTGATTTTTGAAATATTTCTATGTGAGAAGAAATAGATATAGTTGCCAAAAAATTGGAGAAATTAATATTCAGAGGATATGAATTGCCAATTATTATATATTAATTTTATTTGTATTAATAATTATTCCAACCTGATGTCTATGGAATTGTATAATAACATAATATGTCTAAATAAAATATTTGTTGAAGCTACATAATTAATAAAATTCTAAAAAAATATATTATAATAAGTAGATTAGTATAAAATATTTAATAATTCATTGTAAAATTAATAAAACAAATAATAAGATAAAAAAATGCTATTAAATATTCATACTTCCAGAAAAACATTTTACGTGTTGAATACATTAAAATGTAATGCATTATAGATCCTCATTGTTAAACCCTAATATATTGTAAATAGATATTTTTAAATAAAACAAGCGAATCCAAAAGGAAAATATTATATTACTGAAATGTATATTTATAAGGATTAAACAGAGAACATTTTATGAAAAGTTCATTTATAGCAAATATATTTTATTGACCATTGAGTAAATATATTAAATTCTCATATAGCACAATAAAATATATTAAAGTGTTGTATCATTATATTATCATATTCGTTAATAAAAATATATTATGTTAGGATTTATTTAAATTAAAAAAAATTATAATGTTTAATAATATTTTTTAAATTATTATATTTACAGCATACTTCATATTTAATCAATGTATTGATATATAACACTACCAAGGAAACCATCCTAATACTGTATATAACATTTTGTATAATGCTTATTATATAAATATATTTTATGTAATTTCAATACATCCTAGTAACAGAATGTAACAAAGCGAAAATTAATATTATGTGTAAAAACTATATTTAATATAAATAACCTCAATAAAAGAGAAGTATCAGAATAATAATGACTACTTCTACTTAAAATACAGGGGATATATTATTAAAAAAATACATTAAATATTGCTTATATATGATTGATAACATCAGGAATAAAATACTACTTATTATGCATTAATATATTAGTTTTTCTTGAATACTCTTATTATAGTTGAAATCTTTATAATGTTGTAATCATATTTCAAATAAAAGTATAATTCATTTGATTACAATAATTAAATTCAGTAGATGTAATAATTTTATATTATTTTTATGCTATTTAAACATTTTTCTTTTGAACATTTTCTTTACTCATAAAAATATATATTTTTTATAATATTTTCATTATTACAATTTTTTTAATTTATAATAATTTTAGTCTGTATATGTTTAATGTTCGTCTAATTTTTATTGTAACGTATACACAATGTTTTAGGGCGTACGCATATTATATATAATATAAGAATTATAATTACATTATATTATTTACTTAATGCATGGCATTATTTTTTTTTTTTGTTATTTAAACGCATTCAATTTTTTTTTTCTAGTGAATAATTTATATTTGTATATAAAAATTATTAAATAATCAAATAAGGCTTGTAAAAAGTTGCTTGAATATCTTTTCCTTACAATAAAACAACAATAATAAGTGATTACCTTAAGTTATTGAGACAAAAAATAGTTATAGTACATATATAATTTATATGATTCAGTTGAATCATATTAAAAAATTTTAATTTAAAATTCCCTTAAAAAATATGATTTTTTTTTTATGGAAACAAAATTGTAAGGATAAGAAGTGTACATTTAACTAATCTATTATTATAATTCACAATGGCTACAATAAGAAAAGTAATAAAGCTTACATTTTTTCTTTTACATGTAATATACCTATATTTTTCATATTTTTACTTAATTCTGAGGAGTTTATGGAAATTTGTACTATATCAATAATACATTTATTTATTACATATAATTCACTAAATAGATAAGGGAAAAAGAGAATATAAATATGTATGAATATATTCCATCGTAAAATTGTTCCACATTTTTTTTGTGTAAATTTTTTGTAATATTAAAAGAAACTACTTTCTTTGTTATATAGAGCATATATATACTAATATATAAAATTACTGTATATATTTGTATATCATAATTATATTTCATATAAGTTCCAGGATATTATTTAATTTATTAATCTATATCATTGGTTTATTTATACAAATATATTTTTAATTAAATAACGTACAATATGTGATTAATACTGTTAAATAAACTAGGAAAGGCTCTAATAATTTATTATGTAAAATAGACCTTTAAAAAATATAAAAATTAGTCAAAATTAATAATTTACATCATCAATTGTTCTATACGTCATAGGGCATATGTATATAATATATAATAAATTGATATATTATTATATTATTATATTAAGAACCTATTTTAATGAATATTATAGCATATATATATTAAAAGAAATGCAAAGTTATCATAAACATTAAAGAAGAAATATATATTTGGAAAAAATGAAATATAAAAATTTATTCTTATATGGATGTATATTATCATAACTTTTATCATTCACTGCATATCATCAAATGTATAATTATTTAAAACATACTCTTTAAATATTTTTTCTATCTTAATATTACTCCACAATAAAAAAATAAAAAATATCAATTTACAAAGTAAATAAAAGGGATATTTCATTACGACATAATATATATGTAGGAATTTATTTATTACTCTACCTTAAAAAAATAACTATAATATAAACAACATTTATTTTTACTTTCATTGGATAAGCAACATATCAAATAATACATTATTTTACAGCTACAATATTTCAATATTAAATGTAGGAAAGTAAACTAATTAGTATTTTCCAATTTTTTCAAATAAACTATTTTTATACTTACAATACTTGTGAAATAAACATTGATGTAATATAACCTTGATAAGATGCATATGATTTTAGAATAAAGCAGTGATGTCATTTTATACATATTATGTGCACATAATGAAGTATATAAACTGCATAATACATTACAATCATCCTTCATAAATGGCTCGTATACAAAAATATCCGTAGAAATATTTTAAAAGGCCCACTATATAATTATCTAAGTAAATGCTGCACACATGAAATTGTGGTGTTATCCATACATATTATTTATTTATGCATTTTTCCTTATAGATTCATAATAATATAAAGAAATTGTGAAATTCTAAATAAGGTAACGCCTTAAACCTCAATAATAATATTTTTAAAACTTCAAAGGTTAATTCGAGAAGTGTGAAAAAACTTCTTCCTTATCATCCAGCATGCAGGTAATATCCATAAGATAATATACAATTTCATTTAATCTATAATATAAATGTTTTTATTTGTAAAAACCTTTTGATTTATGTAGCTATATTTTAAAAAAATAGTAAAAATAAATACCTATATATAATAATTATATACTGAATAATTTACATTCAATTTTATATTTGAATTTTTTCATTATATAGTGAATTTATATATTCATATATTTATTTATCGTATGACATTCATTTAAATAACTGTTTTGTAAGTAAAGTGCCATTATGAACATCTTCGAACTAATTAAATATTAGGATTTATTTATTTTTATTTAATTACTCTCCAAGGTAAATAAAAATGTAGCATGCATATGTAACATGTTCAAAAATTGAATATTATTATATTAATTCATTCTTTAAAACGTAATATAATTCATTAATAATAATAAAAAATAATATATAAATTTATATATAATATTGCGTATATTATTATTATTTAATCATAAGAAAAAAAAAATAAAAAAATGACGAACATGTCCAAAATATATTTTTCCGTATAATCAATATTAAAGGCTCTTAACAATATAAAATTTCATTTATTAAAAAAAAATAGTGTTAATAATTATTCCTATATCTGCATAATATATAAATTTACATTTTTACAATGTATATAATAAAATCTATATTATTTACCTTAAATTCAAATCTATTCATACAAGATACATTACGTTTGCAGAAATCAAATAATTTTGCTTCTAAAATATTACTAAATAACAGCTGAAATAATAATTAGTCGCACATATTAACAAATCATCTTACGTTTTTTATATATCTGTAAAAAATTATTATTTCATATGATTTCATTGGATATGATTTCACATGGTAATATAATTTTCACATCATTATATTATTGGATTAAACAAAAATATATCGTATTTATTATATTGTTCTTTTCAAAAAATGTTATATATGAATACCATACACTTATAATTATGTAAAATGCCATAAATGCAAAAAAACTGAATATACGTAAAAATATATTACGTTGATGTATTTTACTAGGTACACAACATTATACGTATACCAATAAAAATATACAACTTTGTTTTTATGTATCAGGATTATTAAATGTAATCTAAATTTATACATAAAAATTGATCATTCGATATTAACAGTTATTCATTTAATTGCACTAATTTTATGTATTATTATAAATTCTATATTAGTTTACTACTAAGTTAATGTATAATATGTGAACAAATGAAAAATTTTGAGATCAAATAAGAAAAGAGAAAAGTAAGAGCTTTTAAAATGAATACATAAAAAAGTATAATATGAAGAAAAGAATATGAAATAAACCTACATTTTTTATAAAGTATTAGGAATAAATTACTTTATATACTTATAGTTTTATATATTCACATAATATGTTATAATTATTTTTACAATGTTTTTTATAGATTTTAATACAGTAAATAATTAGAATTAGAGATATAAAATATATTAACTTTGTAAATATAATAGATAATAATTTTTTTTCAAAATAATAGTATCATAATGTACATAAACATTTCACAGTATAAAATGATAAATAATATTTTATGATATAAAAAAATCATAACAAATATTGAAAAACTGTTTTAAATATAGTAATATTCATATGTACATACGTACCATAACAAAATTAATGTATTTTAAATTTCATATATATTTATCATGTATCTAGAATTATATCTTTGTTACGTAAATCATAATATATATTAATATGAATTATATAAAATACATTATTTCATTATAATATTCTCTAGTATTTATTATTTAACAAAAAAGTGCATTAAATCTTTCTAATAAATTAAGAAAAATTAATTTTTATTTTTTTTTTTTGCGTATTCTATTTTTATATCAAAGATACAAGAATATTTTTCTATTTTTATTATCTATAATTATGTAGTATGTTTTTCTTTTATTTTGAACTGGGATATTTACCAAAATAAAATGATATGTTGAACAGAATACATAATATAAATATACGTGTTTATGCTTTTATAAATTGTTTGTCTTATAAAGTACGTTAATTAGTAATAAAGTATTACAACTCATTTTATAAAATAAATATCGTTTTTTATAAATACAAAAACATATATATTAATGAATAAATATTTTTATATGATAATAATTATTTATATAAATGTTTACTTTTTAAAATAAACGCATTCAAAAAAAAACGTGATTACTCATACTTGCTGCATCCTCAAAGTGAGAAATTAATTTAATTTAGGAACTCAAGTGTATATATTCAATTTACAAAATTATTATTAAAAAAATTAATATAGAACACATTATATAATTAAATAATAATAAGCCATGGTATAACATTTGAACCAATAGAAGCCTGTAATGATATATAATTATTTATTATAATTCATATTACTGTATGTATATCGAAGGGCTTAAAGAATTATTGATAACACAATTCAAATTGTTAGCCACTTGTAATTTATTCTTATATATAATAGTTTTGTGGTTCTACAATCATTATATATTAGTTCAAAGCTTATATATCAACCATTCTTCCATTTTAGTATTACTATTTAAATTCTATTTGTTATCAAAAAAATTAAAATACCTACAAATGGATCAGTACAAATATAATTCATAAAAACTAATAAATTATTGAATATTAGAATTAAACTAGATATGTGCAAATATACAGTATATTTTTATAATATATTGTACTAAATAAATATTCTTCCAAGTATAATAATAAAATTTAATATATTATTCATTTGTTATATTATAATGTTAATTAAGGAAACGGATGAAACTGTAATTATATTTATTTTTTTTGAGAATATAGACAATTCTCTATAGTTTATATGTTTCCTACTAATTATATTCAAATAAAATTTATTTATTCAATTATTATTTAAATATATATATTTCTTATGATATGTATGTCCTCCATTAGTATTGTACCTACGATGATTATAATTTTTTTAAGGGGAAATTCGATCAAACTATCGAATCATTAGGTGTTACTCAAGACATTCAAAACTTTCTTAGTATTAGAAAAATTCATGGTGATATACACAAATTATTTATGGGAGACTTTAATAGAGTAAAACAATATTTTGAGAATTTTAATACAAATGATTCATGTAGAAATAGACAGTGTTGCGCTTATATAAACTACTGGATAAATGAACGAATTAGGTCACAAGCATACTCAAATTATAGTAAAAATGTGTCTATATTTTCACATTTCAAAGATTTTGTCCATTATAATAATAATGATAATAGTAATAATATGTGTATATATGATATAAAATATATGAATGATGTGTTATTTAAAAAAGTAGACGAATTATATAAGTTGTATTATAGTTATTTTGAAATATACCTTTCTACAATTATACTGGATTCTTCTATGGCATTTGATTGTCAATCTCTTAATGAATTGATTAAAAAATATAATAATATTATAAACGATTATAAAGAAACGGGTAGCTGCTTTCTGTTTAAAAAATTATATGTTCTTAGGTATTTAATTGAAAATAATGAATGGATGTCTAAACATAGATGTGAAAAGGTGTTATCGACGTTGTGGAATAATAATAATTATAATTATTTTAAAACAAGTTGCAATATATATCATGAAGCAAAGTACTTACATGAATATTCAAGAGGTGTCCATGCAAATTCTGATGGAAAATTTTCTAAGCATCTTGCCAGAATAAGAGTTATCATATCAGTAGCACTTACTACTGTTATTTTAATAACAGGGTTTTTATATCTCTATAAGGTTAAAATAAATTCTCCAAAATTTTCAGTGCTATATCCATATTTTTATAATATATTTTTAGAATAAATCACTTTGTAAAATAATATTTTTTAAAAGCACATAAACATATCTTCATAATATTAGTTTACCGCATTGGGTAATTATTTGCGCCTTCTTATTGAAGGGGAAAAAAGAAAATCATGGAATATTAACAACGAAACGTACCAATATGAGATGTGTAAAAGTGAAAATCATAACAGCAATTTAGAAGACAAAATTTATAATATATCATATGATTGAGAAAGATAGTCCTAATTTTAGTATAAAAAAGAAAAATTTAATTTTATGAAAGCATAAATAAATTACTAATAATTAGAGAGTCACATAACAATCACAACAAAATATAAATTTATATGTTTAGGATTAAAAATAATATTAAAAAATAATAAAAATATATATATTAATGCAACATTTAAATACGTAAAACATATTAATACACAAAAATATGAATTATTCTAAGCGATAAAATGAAGAAACTGAATATATAGAGTTATTTGCAGATTTATAAAAGTGCAATTTTAATTTGTGTGTAATGTGAATAAAATAGGAAAATATATACGATCAATGTCTTGTTGTTATATATATTATCCTTTGATTCATTCATTTAGGATAATGTAATAATCAGTAGTAATAATTCATGGCAAAGTACATATATAAAAAATAGTTAATCTGAATATAGAAATTATAAATAGAGTTTATAATAAAAATCATAAAATTAAGCTATTATATTGAATAAATAATAAATATTAAAAATATTTTTTAATGCGTATCATAAAACTATTAATATAAGGGAATTAGAAAACCCACTAATATATTATGTGAATAATTAATTTACATAAATTTAAATATATCCAAGCATTTTATTTCATTTTTGACACATGATAATTATTAATAAGTATTTTATACATTCTTAAAATGAATTTGATTAAGGTGTAGATTTAGATTCCATTTTTATGAAGTAACATACTCAAGAAATTATATTCATTTGTAATTAAAAGTATATGCTCTCCTAATTCTTCCGATAATATATACTGCGTTAATATATGAACGACATTCTGAAATTATGGTATTATAGTATTTATGCATATACGATATGGTTTCATAACTATATCTATATTTGCACTATAATTTTTTGTACCAAAACTATGCTTAGTTCTTTTTCGTGTAAATCTGATTTTTATGAATTTTTTTTTGGAAAAATATTTATGTTATAATTCATCAGAAAAAATGTAACATATAAAACTAGAACAATTACAATTTTCATATATCATGATGCATGTCTATTAAAATTTTCATTTTTTATAGTGTTACAATATAAGAGCAGATATAAATTTTTTTTCTAATATTTTGTTCATTGTTATATAAAATTAATAATATTTTATAAATAGTAAACATTTTTTTTATTTATTCTACATATATATAAAAATTATACAATTTTGTTTCAAAATAAATAAAATTTTGTTTTTATTTGTATTAATTACAAAAAATTATAGAAAAAAATTTTATATATGTGTAAATATATTTCTCTTTTGTCATCACTACTTGATAATTATAAAGGTTTTTTATATTAATATAAAAGGATATAAACCTACTTACTTATTAAATGTGATATCTGAATAAAATAATAATTATATTTAAAGAATATTTATTTTTTATAGTAAAATTTGTGATGAATGATTTGGAATTATTAAATATTATTATATTATCTATGCTTGATACTTTTTATAAGAACCATGTTTAATATTTTATATAGTAAAATTCCTTGTAAAATTATATAATGTCTATATAATATTTTAAATATGTTTTATATTTGTGTATGCTTAATTATTACATGAACATAAATTGTTTCATTTTTAATAATTATATTTCTGTTTTATCCTTTCTAGGAATTTTCGGAAATTAGTTGTGTTCATTTATTCATAAAATAAATTATAAGGAATAATATTTAAAAATAAGAGATAAAGAATTCTATAATAAAAGTCATAATAAACAGTATTTGTACAATGTTTCAATGAGTATATATAATATTTCTCATTGATATTAATCATTTTATTATATCTAGTATATTTCTTTTATTTAGCATTTTAATTATTATACAAAAAACTAATTAATCATTAGCACATAACTATTATTATAAAATAAATTTCTTAATAACAATATTTTACAAAAGTACCAAAAAATTATATGTATTGTTTCTCCTAGAATAAATAGATGCACTAACAATTTAAAAGACAAGCAATTATATAAAAATCAAATAAATACTTTTTTGTCTAAAAAATAAAAATATATATCATAACAATAAGTGTGTTTTTTTAAATTATTTAAAATATATATAACAATTATACTTTATGATTGTAAATAAATATAGGTTGACGATAATGATGTACAAAGAAGTGTGAACTCTTAATAAAAGGTACGAATATTTATTGGATGCAACGGAGCTTGGAAATATATTATTTTTTTAATATAATCATATATTAAAAGATAATGGTATTAACATATACATATACAACAATAAAAACACATTAATTAATATAATGATACACTAAATAATCATTTCATACGTTAATAGCTGCGAAATTTTGTCAATTTTATGAATACAACAAGTATATGAACTTATGTTAATATGAATCAGCAAAAATTTTATATGAGTGGAAAAAAGAAATAGATTTTTATTATTAATAAAATAAGCATAATTTTAATGTTGTGTATGCATTTTTTTATAGCCCCTATTTCAATTATGCAACTATATCTATAAACTTAATAATACATAAAGATATCTTATTTGTAAATCCGTTTATTATAGAATGCATAGTAAATGTTATAATTTTTTCTCCATGTAGTGAAATAGTAATATAATAAACAACATTTAATATATATGTTTTACATTTTCAATGCATCACAGTTTTATATTTCAATAATATTATTAATAAAAGGAACATTTTATCTTAATATAATTAATAAAATCTCACATTTTAATTTCCAAATAATAATAAAGTAAAAATGTACATAATTAACATATGTAATATATAAATAGGAAAAATGAATAAGTTCCCTGTTAAATAGTAAAGTGTCTTGAGTTATTTTACGAACTTTATTACTGTACAATACTTCACAGATTTTTATTATTATATGAGTAATCAGTGTTAATTTCTAAAGCACAAAAGGTGAATTGTAAAATTTAGGAAAAAAAAAATATTAAAGATTTAATATACTAAGGATATCAATAATTTATCTATGAATCAACATTAATAGTAAAGAGATATTTAAAAAAAAGTTATTGTTTGAGTATATACTGATCAATAATATATTAAACTGAGTCTTAATAATGTTATTACGACATGTGAAAAACATTGTAATTAATAAATGATAGAGTGTATTAATACATATAAGGATGCATAGCTATGCATTGTGTCAATTTATTTGAGTTGTTTTTGAAAAAAAATTAATTATATAAATAAGTTAAACATAATATTCATGTAAATAATATGGAACTTTTTCCGTGAAATAAATCAAATACATTCATTATAAATTCTCCAAAAAAAAATTACATGTAGGTATTAGTAAATATAAGTTAGATCACATCTAAAATGAAAACGTCACAGCATCGAACAATCAAAACTTATACTCTTTTTGAAACAGATCAATAGATGAAAAAAATAAAAAATCATAATTTTATATAATATTTATAAATATAATATAACGCAATCTCCTATATATATTATATATAATAGTAAAAATATGAAGGAAAAATAATTTTATAATTATTTTATTTTTGAAATAATATTATGAGTGTTTATTCATATAATTTAAACTATTTTCGTATTGTAATAATATTTACTATAGTTTCATGCGAAATTTAATCTTGTGAATTTCTTTATATTTTATTTTGTATTAATACTGTATTTAAAAAAAAACTGCTCTTCATAATATAATTATTTCTGAAGTATATATGATGATTATAAAAGTATAAAACTAAATGTATTGATTTTTGTAACATATCAATTAAAGATTATCCCTAGATATGTAAAGTATATTAAATACTTTATCTGCCGAATCCAATTCAAAATCTTGTATATCTTCAAACGAATATATATTATCTGTATATTTCCGTATTATACTCTTTATGTAACATTTATATTATAGAAAACGTTTTATTTTAGAGAGCTATACATAAGAAACAAATTAGTGCAAAATATATTATATACAAAGATTTCAACAAATTTTATGTTATATTAGTTTAAATACATCCTAAAAAATGTTCATAATTTTTTAAAATAATTCTTATATTACATTATATATAAAAGAGAAAATATAATAAGTAATGTGATTAAAAGCGTAAAACAAACAACAAAAACAATCTTTATTGGCGATGAAAGCCAAGAAACATTTTTTCCTTTGGACCAATTATTGCATTCAGGCATAGTATGCTCCCTTTTACATAAGGCATTCGATATAGAATAAACTGTTAGTAAATTTTCCCATAAAGTTTCTATATGATTATTCCATAATGTGATTTTTTTACATAGGGTATCATTCATTATATATTCTTTTTTTTTTTATTTATCCACTCATTGAAAAAAGAACAAATAACATCATTATCACTTTTAAATAGTGTTGTATAATCGTAGAAATTTACCTGAACCAAACACTTAATTTTAAATAATTTTGGATCTGCAGAATTCAGATTATCTGATGGTGAACAATATAAACTATAATACAAACTTTCATCTGCATGATCCCATTTACTAAATAATTTCTGTTTGTATACATCATTCTTATCTAAGCATACTTCCTTAAAAAAAAAGGATAAAATAAATGTTATATGGAGAAATATATAACATTTAACATATAATGTAATGTTTTAAAAACGAATTATATATATAATAATATATTAATATATATAATTACATCTATAAACAGAATGATATTATTATTATAACCATCATAAAATTTTCAGGGCACAAGGTTCATAATTTATATATGTGATTCACTGCATAAGATGTATGTGTAGGAATTATCCACTATTATTTATATTATGTATATAATTATTTTATTAATTTCTGTTAAGATTGAAAATTTTTAATTTTTTTTATACTTTGGATATATATACATGATTATTATTCTTTTATCTAATAAGATATTTAAAAATGAAGTAATACCAGATGTTTTCTACTTTTAAAAGTATATAATCTATAATTATGCATTTCTTGTATATATTATACAAAAATATTATAAATATGAGAAATTTTTATTAAAACATTTTATATAAGTGTTTTTATTATTTATATTACAAGATTATTCGAAATTATGTTGTATAATATATGTTAAATAATATATATTCGTATATTTTATTAAAATAAGCATTATAACTATTTATTTCACTCATTATATTTAATACAAACCACATGCACTTTTCTCATAATTCAAATTAACATATTACATTTTTTTTACATAAAACATAACTTCAATAAAACATTTATATTATATTTACTCTATATATAAACTAATAAGTTTATATAAGGAAAAAATTAGAGATATTGATTTATATTTTTAATCGTACTGTTATATTTACAAAATGTATACAAATATGATTTTTTTCGTGTAATATTTAAGGTATCCTATTTAAATTGTTATATCATTTATCTTTTTACACTATCTTTATAGTATATATTAACATTTTTATGAAAAAATGCCATGGATATATTGTTAATTATATATATATATTGTTACACAATACAAAAAACAATTATATATTAATAATATTTTCTAATTTAATTGAAAAAACATATTTATCCTATAACATTGTTTTTCAAATTTCCTTCTTAATGAATTTGTAAAAACGAAATTGCATTAAACACATACGTAAATAATGAATAATTCTAAATAATATAATAGGCAATTTTTGATTTATATTTTGATAATAATGAAAAAACAAAAATAATAAAGAAATTTTATTTCTTTCGTAGCATGAATATTAATATAGTGTTTTATATTAACATTTAATATGTTGTGCACATATTATACATTTCATATTTTCAACAAATATCATATTATTTTTAAATTATGTCGATTCTGTGATAAAAACAAATTCATGATTATTTATTTTCTTTTGCTATTAATTACTACATAATTTAATATACTAATTAATGGGTAATAAGAAACAAAGAACTTAATTCATTATAATACATAGTGAAAATGAAGAAATAAATAATATTTAAATTGGTAAATATATGTTATGTTGAATGCCAACTTACAATAGAAGGTTTTATTAAAGAACTAATTATATATATACGTTTTATAATACATTAATTTTTTATATATACAATGATATTAATTCAGCAGAATTTTTAGTGAACAAATTGTTTTAAAAAAAGTGTAATGCTCAACATATACCAAAAAAATATTATATAAAAAAAATAAGCATCTTAGATGTATATGTATATTTTTATGCTTCATATTTTTATTATAAAATAAAATAATAAATAGTATTTGATTTACCGATTTATGAATACATTTTTATCACTATTTCGTAATATTTTTTAAGGAAATGAAACAATTCTCATCATTTTTCATAACATATACGTAATTTCTGCTTATTATTAATAATTACAATTACAGGAGCAATATATTCTTTTCGCAATTCTGCCTGCTTTTCATATATATAAACTTGTAGGAAAAATAGATAAATTGAGTAAATATATTTTTGAAAAATAGAATATATATATATTATGTAGTGTTATAATTACATTGGCTTTTTAGGAAGAATACCTCTAACACTTAAATCAATTTACAAGTATAAAATATTATTTATATAAACCTTATATGCAAGTCATTACTTTAATTTCGTTCTATATATATAGTCATTAGAACTACAAATGTTATAGTATAATTGTATTTGAATATGATAAAATTAAAATGATTGAATTTCGAGCAATTAATATTTTAATCGCATTCACGGATTTTCCAATACCATGTTATATATTTGCTTAATTTTGAATTATAATACATTGATCATTTAATCTTTAGCATAATAATAAAGTTGAAAATATTATTATGAGCATTCTAGAGCTGTACAATAATTTGATAACACTTGTTTGTACACTTTGTTTTTTATTATACTGTATGTTTTCATTAATTGATAAACAAATGATAAATATTTGAGTGCTTTTATTTTTCTTACAATACAAGAATAAATATATATTGTGCTGATAACAAAAAGTTATTTATTTCTTCTATTATTCAATAAAAATATTGTATTGTAATGATTAAATTTTATTTAATTTATTATGCTGAATATAAAAATGTGAATACATGCATATTTATCTGCATCATTAATCAAAATTTTGTGGAATTATTATATTATGCTAAAATGCATATTCTGTTAAGGGGACTTGAATAATGATACATGTAAAAAATTATTATACATATTATATTCGATAACTGTAAAAAGTTTATAAAACAAAGTGAAAACCAATTTTGATAAATTTCATGATTCCTTAAATTAAAATCATCTGATAATGCTTTTAATGTTAATGTGATGTAGGTGCCAATATTTTATAAATGAAGAATTATTGTTTATTTTTCTTAATTATCTTTACAAATATTTTTAATATTATTTTTATTATTTCATAAAAATTAATTTTCCTTGAAAAAATCAAATATTTAAACCTATAATATATATTTTTTTTATTTATATATATATATATATAGATATCTTTGTTATTATCGACTGTAATATGTCTTAAATAGTTAATATAATATAGTCATATAAATAAAAATATTATGTGTTTATAAAATATTTTACTCATTATTATATTGTTCATGTAGAACTATATTTAAGTGTATTTCAATTTTTCTTAATATATTGTCTTTTTGTTTTCACAATTTCCAAATTTAATTAAAAAATAAAAATATATAATTTCTAGTTCTTGCATTCGGAATATTTTTTTCTAAATTATATATTTGTCATATTCGTTTATAAGTAATTTAAAAGAAATTACAAAATATTTTTCAATGATTTATTTTTTTGACACTAAGCTTATACACATATATTATGCCATAACAGAATTTTTCATTCAAATTCGTTCCATAATGTGTAATATAGTAATACAATTTTTCACGAGTACAGTAATAATTGAAAATAGCTCGGTAAAAAAAAAAAAGGAAAATATTTACAGACAAATAACATATTTTTGTTTAGTTTTATCTCAAAAAAGCAAATAATAGTATTGAAATATAGAACAAAAAAAAGTTTATTATATATTAACTTTACACTAAAAGAAAATTCATGAATACAATAATAGTTAATATTATTTTCATATTAATTGTAATATGTATATTTTTACTAAATAAAAAGACGATAAGTATATAATTTATAAAAATATTTCATTGAATACATAAAATCACAGAGAAAACTAATAAAAAATGCATTTATGTAATTTAGTATTGAGTTTAGTATATAGTAAACCAGAGTACACATAATTTTTTTTATAATTATAAATTTTAAAAAGATTATTTTAATATTTCTATAATAATTTAAACAAAAAAAATAAATAAAAATAGATTATCAAAATAAAATAAATAGTTTTTATATGCTCAATGTTTAATGCAAATTTGGCTTATCAATTTTTTAAAATACTTATTTGACATTATATTTAATATTCCAAATAGCTATATGCCAATTGGACCTTTCTTTCTCTTTCATGAGGTCCTAATAGTATCCTTTGCAGTTTTTCATTCATATCTTTACGTTTCCTTCTTTTTTTCTTTTTAAACAGCATTCCCAAAGAAGTGTTCTGTAGACGGAAAAAAGTCCACAAAAATATAGTTCAATTATTACAAACAATTAAAATGAAAAATAAGAATTATCCTGATAATAGAACAAAATTTACTTTACTTTTATAAGAAATATCAATAACAAAATAATTATCAATGGTATTAAGGCTATTATGATATATGTTTTAAAGGATATTCCTTGGTCTACTTGAGCAGCTCCATCTGTTACAATATCCTTTCCAGCTGTGATTATATCCTTTGTAGCATTAATCCCATATAAATCATTTTGTTCTTCATTTTTTCCAGAATCACCATTATTATATGTACCTAAATTTTCATTAGATATTACATCATATGTATAATATAATACACCAAAGTTGGTAAATTATGTTGTAAAAATTTAAGTGTCTCATGACATTTACTATTAGCAACTCCATTAATATAAACCTTTTCATGAGCACCACTACCTTCATTACCTTTAGCAATAGTATCATTTCCATCATTTCTTTGTTCAGGAAAACCTTTGAAATCAGTATCTGGAACATTATTATTACCATCATGAGAATCCTTACTACCAGAAATACTATCAAAAGAAGCTCCCTTGCCAGAAGACGCATAACCACTAAGCTCATTACTAGAAATTTCATGTCCAAAATTTATCCTAACAAAACCTTCACTATCACTGCCCTCACTTTCACTAGATGCATGCACAAGACCCGCATCAGTATGTTTTCCATGTTCAGAAGTTTTTTCATCATGATATAAACCATCATGATTTTCTGTAAAAATGGCTTGAATAGTATCATCCTGTATTATATTATTTTTCTCAGAATCGACTTTAGAATTGGATACATTATTTTGAGTATGTTTATCAAAATCAACAGTGTGCGATTTATTACATGTTTCAGAGTTATGAGAAGGGAATCTTTGTGAAAGGTGACATTGTATATTGATATCTAATTCAGAAGCTGATGGTTCACCTGGGATTAATAAAGATTCTTTCAAACTCTGTACTTGTACAGGTGGATTAAAATGATGATTGAATTTTAATCCATATTCTTCATGTTGGTCATCAAGATGATTAGCAGTGTTACGTTCACCTTGTTTCTCCTGAGATACTATGGTTTGTTGATCTGATACTTCTTCATTAACATGTTTTTGAACTTTATGGGAATATATACTTTTCAAATTTGTGGATTCATGGGTTTCTGGGATTAAGGTTGAATGTGGTTTAACTTCTTCTGTCGTCGTTAATTCTTCTTTACATCCCTCACTTCCTTTATGGAATTTCTCTATTTCTGAAATTATTTGAACAAAAGTTTGACCATGTGTTTCTACATTCCTACGACATTTATATATACCAACACATCTTTTAGGAAATTTCTTTATTATTTCCTCTATATAAGAATAATCTAGTATACGACCTTTTTCAAAACAGTTCTCTAAATTTTCTTTTATATTCTTTATATATTTTAATACTTCATAACATTTTTCGGAAGGATTTTTGTAAGTATTTCTATCAATTTCATTAACCATTTGTGCATATTCACCTGAATAATTTAAAAATTCTTCAATGCATTTTTCAGACATATCCGCTTTGTTGTCATTAACGATTCTTACATCTACTTCCGCCATTATCTGTCCATTAATTTTTATTATAGGTATCTTACATTTTTCTTTGTTTAAATAAATAATTTTTGATAAATATTATATGCATATGAATAGACACATTTAAAAAAGGTAATTTAATATTTTAGTACAAATAAAATTAAAATAAAATATTTATATAAGTACAAATAATTTTATTCATAAGGTTATAAAACAATATATTCTAGCACATTGTTAATCTGATTTAAAAATGAATTCTTGGAAATTTGGACTAATAATAATTGCACATATAATTATATATAAGGGTAACTATAAAATAAATGCATTATCAAGGATGCGTTTAAAAACATTGTGACATTCTTATAAATTAAATAAATATAAATGGTTGTAGGCGTAAATTTTGGGGCTAGAAGTTAAATGATGATGAAATATATATTAGTTTATAATGTTCATTTATAATGAGTACAAAAAAAATAAAATATTTAAATGTTTCATCTAAGTTATACTAACATATGAAGTAAAACTTGTTCTGAAAATAGTTATTTACATTTTTGTATATGTTCATTCTATTCTAATAGTAAGACAATACATAAATTAGATATTATCCATATTTTCTTTTAAAATTACATTTCTCGGTTATAATGAAATATATTTTGTACAAACAATGTTTTTAATAAAAATAAGTACAGTTGTATTTTTGCGTCAAATTAAATTTTGAGAACACATAATTCTACTTCATTATTGTTGACACATTTTAAATTTTATAGCATTACATATAAAAACAAGAAACAAATAATTTTTCTTTTTTAAGAATTTCATTTTATTATTGTTAAAATTATTCTTAATAAAAATGTGTGTTTCATACATAAAATAAATTTCAATAAATATAGGATGAAAAACAATTATTTAATACTTTCTTTTGTAAAATTTACTCAATTTTCTAGAAATATTTTTCCCTTTATAGTTACAATTAGATGTTACGTGTCTGCATTTTCTTCCTTTTGTGAATCATTAATTTTAATTTATAATTGAAATGTTATAATGTAAATGGAGTACAACAAAAATTTAATTTAATTAATAATTCATCAAACAAATCTTTAAAATGGTCATGCAATTTACAGAAAATTAATAACATGTATATGTGGAAATTATTTACGATAATGACATCAAAAAAATATAAAATAAATTGCACACACATCTATCATGTAAAATATATTAAGCATAGAATAATAATATAGTAGAACAGTTCAAACTTGGTTATATTATTTTAACGATTTGATTGTAACATTTATATTAAATTAAAAAGGTTAAAATTATTACTAAATTTTCGTAATGCAAGTAGTAATAAATTCTACCGTTTGAAACATAATAACTTATTAACTTCTTTATTATACATATGAATTTTTTATATTTTCATAGAATAGATTTTACGGTATATATAATTTTATATGTGTAAAAATAATTACATTTTTAATTCTGTGTTTTATGAAAACATCATATTATAATTTTTTTTATATTACCATTTTAACGCTTCTATCTATTATACTTTTAATTTAGTGTTATTTTCACATTTTTCGTATTAATCTTTAGTAATTAATGATAATGTTGAAAAGGAGCATTTAGAACTACTTATCGAAAAAAATATATTTTACAGTTTGAACAGAGTCTAAGTTGTATTTTTTGTTATTAATTTTATGTATATTAGTTGTTACTTTAATCCAGTGGCTTTGCTATTTTCCACGGGTTGTATGTTAAGAATTCTATTTTTTTTTTTTCCTTATTTTCTATATTTTTTTATAGCGAGATTCTTATACATAAATGTCTCAAATGAAAGTTAACATTTTTTTTGCAATAGGCTAACTGCGTAAAAGAATGATAATAATTTCTTAAAAATGCTATCTTAACACTTTTCCAGATGAGTATGGTGTATTATTAATAATTCACTATTCTGGTTTTCACATATTTTTATAACATACTTATGATAGTAAATATATATTTTTTGCATTTAAGCTATCGTTTTTGGACCCCTAATTCAAAAAGTGAATGCTTCATTTTTATAGATGTCTATTTAATCATATTCTGCTGAGTTATAAGTGTTGCATATATGAATCTATTCATTTTAAGATTTTATGATGTTTTTAGTTTATATAAATTTTATATGCTTCCGGATTTGCTTTAATTTAAAGTATATAACTGAACATTATTAATGATATGTATACGTGCTTTAAATAAAGAGTTTTAATTAGGAATTCGTTTATTTAGTATCCTACAGGATAAGAGAGAAAGACTTTTCACACATTATGCAATTCATTTAAAAGTTTAACATTCATGTCAGATAGCGCACAATATAAAAAAGAGTTTTATAATTTGTACTATATTTTTTTAAAAATATTAATTGTTTTAATGTGATTTTTCCTAATAATTTGGAAAAAAATAAAATTTTTTTTGATAAAGTTTTATGGTGATAATTCATCTTAATGAGTTATATTCCAGATATATTGGGGGAATATCTGTAAATATGTATTAAAGATGCTCTTATCAATAATTAAAGTGAACTCATAGTTGTCTTTTCATTGTTGGATTAGTTATTGTAACAATATATACATAATAAATGGAGATAAATAAGGGACCAAGCAAAGTAGTAGTAAGATTAATATAAAAGAATAAATGCTTATATATGTAAAGAAATTTTTAAATGGCATAATTCCCTTAAAAGATGTGAGAATTTTTTATGCTTACGAACTCAAGATACATTTTCCTTACATTATGAATATTATTTAGGTAACTTAAATAAAACAACACTTCAAATTATTTATTTACACATCCGCAAAATGAAGAAAACAATATTCCATATTCAATATATATGAATGATAATGCTAATTTAATTGTAAATAAGCATTTAGTTGCATTATAAGTTACAATGCAACTAACGTTAAGATATTTAAAAAAGATCATTATTATGGTGTAATATTTAATAAACAGAGAAATTGTGTACACTCAATTTCTACGACACATTAATAGAAGATATATAAGAATTTATTATTTTTTTAAATATAATATATTTAGGACTATTATGATTATTTGAAAAAAAAAAGTGTGAAATATTTGAAGCAAGCAACCCCCAAGATTCTACTCGCGTAATTAGGTCAAATTAGCTGCCATCTTTTAATTCGCGCATAAGGGGAAATTTGTATCATTGCGCTTTACCATTTATAACTTTGCAGGAATATAGAAATTCTTATAAATCATCCCTTTATGTATTTTATGGGAATATAACGTCGTTTTTTCTTTGTTTTCAAATCATTTCTCACGGACATCGATTTTATATGTGTGTAAACAAATATTAATCTAAGAAGAATTAATTATTTCATGAAAAAAATTGAATATTACAATAAAGCATTTTTTTTTTCATAAATTATTTTGTATATGCAATTGGAGGAACTATGAACCATTACCTTTGAACCCATTGGATACTGTTTCCTAAAATCATGAACAATAAAATATGAACATAGATATTCTATGTCTATACATAATTATATTCAATTTTTAAAAGAAATAAAAGAACACATTTTATAATAGCATTAATGATTATATGAATATATATGCCACATATTTTCTTATGTCTTATAGGTTATTTGTTATATTAAATTATATACATAGCATTATCACAAATATGTTATTTAACAGCATTATAAAATTTCAACATCATAAATATTTTTTAATTATTTTGTAATTACATGAAAAAATGATATGATTTTTTAGAATAAATGATAATACTTTAGTTTAGTAAATATAAATAAATAAAAACATGAAAACTAAAAATTAATGAAATGTTTATAAATTACACAAATTAATAAGTATTATATAAATATGATACATATTTGATGCATTTGATAAATAAATGTTCTTAATAAAACAAAATATAAATTATATGTATTATTTTAAGTAAATAAAATATAACAATGATCCCTAGTTCTGTTATAGACGATGTACGTTCAAATTTATTAACGCATTTATTATTTATATTAGATAGTTATAAAATACCCTTATTTTTTATAACGAGACAAAGAAAAAAAAATTTCTTAAAAATATATTTTATAATTTATTTCACATATTGTAATTCTCATACATAGGTTGACTATGATATATTATTTCCCAGAATTAGGATGATTATTCACGTTCCGTGAAGATTTATCATCTTAAAGTACACGGACTCAGTGAATTGGCATTTGCATGCGAACATTTTGGTAAAGATGTAGCAAATCTAACCTCTAGACCGTCGAATTTTATTTTTCCTTGTACAAATATTGGTCGCTATTTGAATCATATTAAGTATAAATCTGATGATAATCTAAGGAGAAGTTGTAAATATTTCAGTTACATTAGGAAGCGTGAAATAATGGGTCAGAGTCCAAAGTGTAGAGTATTAAATGAATGCTACAATAAAAAGATAGATATATTCAAACAAATTAAATATCGTAGAATGGATCATAATGTATGTAGAGATCAAGTTGAAGAACTTACAAATGATAAATATTATATATTATATAACCTAGATGAGTTATACAAAAATTTTTATAAATTAAAAGAATATAATAATGAAAATCATTATACTTGAACTGATAGTTATGTTCCTTCTTATGAAAAATATTATGAAACTGTTTTAGAACAGGATGAAGAAGATAAGAACTGTAACCTTAAAACTCTATTCTATAAATACAAAAAGGAATTTGATAAAAATATAACAAAATATATAGTGTGTTTCTAAACCTATATAAAAGGTACATTCATAGAAGATGTATGCTTGAATTATGATACAACTTGTATTACTAAAGAAGAATTAAATAAACTTACAGCTATATATGATATATATACATATCTAAATAAAGTACAATCCAATGATGGATCGTATATAGATGAAGAATTCTTTGACACACTCCAAGGTATTATAAAAGAACAAAATCCAGTAACAATTAATTAATTTACTGAAGAACTTAGACCACATAAATCATCCCCTTGCAAAATGAATAACTTAGTTTATATTATAATTACAATAATTGTAATGTTATTAACAACCATCTTTTTTTTTATAATATATAAGGTAAATTATAATATTATTTATATATGCTTATAGTATAAAATAATTATTCTAAATAATTTAAATACCAATCATTTTATTAAAAAATTATATTTTTAATACATAAGATGCTTTTATTGTGATTTAGTTTACACCTTATGATTCATTGTTGCACCAAAAAATAATAAAGAAAAGAAATCAATATAATAATATAGGTGAAGAAAGGAATCTATTTCATCCTTTTGAAATATTATGTGATAGTGAAACAATTAGTAAGTATAATATCTTATATCCGAACAAATTAATCCATAAAAAAGTATAACTTTAAGGATATAACCCGATTAAATAATATATTACATATCCTTTCAAAACTGTATATATAATATTTTCCCTGATAACTACATATAAGAATGAAACAATTTTTATAATAAAATAAAACAAAAACAAATATTAATTTGTCAATGTATTACGATTATATCACAAAATAAATAATTAAAATTGTCCAAAATATTATTTTATGAGATTTTAATTAATTAATAAAAAATTCATGTATATATTCATGGTTCCTCTTATATTATTATAATACACGTTGTATAAGTAGTTTTAAAATAATAAATATATATATTTTAAAACAAAAAGCAATATATTTCATAGGCTAATATATTAACCAATACGTGATTTATAAACTGATATAATAATTGACTCTACTCATATAACTTATTTCATTATGTGTCACCCTATTATATATATAATATTAATGAAAACAGCGTGTACAAATATAAATACACATTAATATTTTATTTTAAATTATACTCATTTCTACAATTCTTATAACATTTTTTTATACAAAGCATGCTATGTTCCCCAACACTTATAAATATTTGACATTTTAGTATATGCAAGGTTTATTAATACATGTTAAAACATGAATTTTAACACTTCATTTTATTAATTCCTTAACTAGGGATATTAGTAAGTGATGAAAATTATTGTGGTATTGACTAAATATGAGTTAAAGAAAAAAATTAAATTTTGATGAACATACAATTTTTTTTCTAGTTTATGGCAAATTATCAATAATTTCGTAAATACAAATATATTAATAATTTATAACAAATAATATAATATACATTCAATATACTAATATGCATATAATTAAAAAAGAGCAAAAACATATATATATCAAAAGACATTAAAGTAAATTTAAACTAAAACGAATAAATAGAAGTGATATTATTATGTAAAAATTAGTAAAATTTTTAATATAAAAATACAAATAATAGCTTCTGATAGTATGCATTTTATCTTTATTTGAGTTCATATGATATCTTCTTTTATAAAAGCACTTTTCTCTCTATTTTAGAGAATGTCAGTAAATTTATCTATGTCCTTCAGAATGATAGCCAAAAAGACCTTATGCAGGAGTATATGATATTCGTGACCTCTTATTTTTAGAATTATAATACATATATTCAGGTGTATACGCTGGAATCCCCTCATTTGCATTATAATAAAAATTAGCCTTAGCATTTTTTTTTTTTAATACTATCTTGTCAAACCATCTTCCAAAGCCAGTAAACTGAGATAAAAAAAAAATTTTTTAAACATTTAATATTACTAAATTATTAAAAAAATATAAATAATTGAAACAGAACTACATGTATAATATATTTATGTTTTTTAAAAGTATTAATGCCTACCTTATAATATAAAAAAAATATGAATATGGTTCCAATTACCATAGTAACAACAATACCTACACGAAAAATGAAGTTACTAAATATAGAATAATTTTGTTCTAAAACATTAGGTGTTATTATAGGGGTACTTTCTGAAACACTTGCTGTTCCAGTATTTCCATCAAATAATATCCAATTTCCTGAATCCTGGTTATCCCCTTTTTTTTTCTCTTCTTTTATTTTAGATAAAAGTGATTTCTTTAAATTTTTGCAGAAATCTGAGTCCTTAGGGTCACACGAGAGTTTTTCTAAATCGATTGATACTGTATATTTTTTTGATGTGTTCCCCTGTTTGGGAATGCTATCAATAGGTTTTTTAATTTGAGTTTTTGTGTGATTTTTAATTTCCCCTTTTCTTTTTAGTTCTGATATGTATTCACAAAGCTTATGCCTAAGTTTTTCGGAAGAGTTAGCCGGACATCCCAAGATACTTTCATCTATCGTCCATCTAAGATCTATTTTTGAGGATTCAGAAAATGATGGTCTCTTTTTTTCAAATTGATCTTCCTTCCTAGATGGATGTAACTTATCTACTTTTAAATCAAGTCCTGTGTTGTGTTGTTGAGTACCATTTTTTGGAGTACATTTAAAAGATCTGAAATTTATATTATGATTGTCATCGTTTTCAACACACTCAAAATTCTGAATGCTCCTTATAGCTTGCGACATATAGCCATTAGTTAATTTTATAGATTGATGGGTTTTATCATGTCTTACTCTTTTAGAGTCCTTAGATGTAGTTCGTAATACAAAGCATGATAGAAATGGAACACCTTCTTCACTTTTTATTTCCTTACAACTAAAATAAAGGGGATTTATGATTCCAGAATCCTTCCCTTGGGAACCATTTTCTGATAGAATTGCATCCTTTGGTATACAATTTGATAGTTCCTTGTCATTATTTACTTTACATAAAAGATAATTAGGATTATAATTTTCATCACATTTGAAATAATGATAACAGTTACCAGTTGAACCATAATAGTCACAGCAGTAATCATTTTTATGTTTTTGATATATTTTATCAATATATTTAAGGTATTTAACATAAGTATCCTTTTCCTTATCTATCGATGTAATTTTATTATTAATAGAACTGTAATGTTTAAAATATTCATATAAATATTTTTCTTCATTTAATTCATTCAATTCATCCAAATCAAAGCGGTAAAAATCATAGAGACAAAAGTATTTTTCTAATTTTTTAGAAATATGCTTCTGCAAATTAAGAAAATATTTCATGGCATATCCTACGTTATTATTTCCTGAATTAAACAATTTCAACATTTTGCTGTAAATCCAATATTTGTAGTGTAAACAACTACTAAGGTAACTTTCTGCATTATCTAATTTATATAATTTATCTAAATTTTTTGCAATTTTTACACAATAATTTCCATCATTATAATGATTTAATTCATTTGACGTTTTAAATTCAGCACAATAGTTGGTGTACACATCTAAGTTGTTTTCTTCATCAAATTTTTTGTATATATTATACGATTCCGTATTTCCTAAAACCGTTTCCTATAAATTGATGAGAAAAAATAAATTATGTATATATTGATACTCAATAAATGAACTTTTATTATACAAAAATAGTTATGAAACGTAATAATTTCTTTTTACGAAATTTTTTTAATGTAAAATTTGAAAATCTTACAAATTCATCTTCATTCAATGGTTCCATACTATAAAGGTATGTGGGTAACTATAATGATGGACAGCAAAAAAATATAGTAACTTCTTTATAAGAGTCAGAACATATTCAATATAGTTTCTATGAGGAAATATAAATTTAATAGAGCAACATATTTTTTAAATTATAATATATTTTCAATGAATCATCATATTATAATTCTGTTGAATATAACATTTTATCTCAATTTAGAAAAGAATAAAAATATAATATACAATAATATATTATAAGTTGATATTATAAGAAAGATTAATTTTCAGTAAATTCTTAATTTATAACATATATCTTATGATATTATTGAATATTAAGCAAAATTTTTTTTTTCTTTTTTAGTTGTATGGATTACTTATATAGCATGTTAATTTTGTTATATTCATTCGTAATAATATATTAGCTCATTGATATAAATTATTATGATTTATATAAATTTTATATACAATGGACGCATAATAATTGAGAATTATATAATGTTATATAACGTGTAATATATGTTTGCGGTGAAATGCAATTTAGTATTAAAATGTATCTATATGTTTTTTATTGTGCTTATGTATATATATTAAGCGTAGGCTCATTATGTAATAAAAATTTATTTTTAAATAATTGAGAAATACAATTTATGCACATATAAATGTAATATAAAAAATATCTTTATCCATTATGTGTTATGTCTTTGCAATTCTTGTATTTCTATAGTGTAATTGCGCATATTGTTTAATAATAAAAAAAAATTAATAAAATATCCTTATATTCATAAAATGTTTGGTTTTTAAATATAATTAATTATTGTAAATTTTTTTATTTCGTATTATTGGAGAATAAATTGTCTTAGGTGTGTTTAGTAATGTTTTTATGTTTTTTTTTGTTTTTTTTGCACAATTTCTATTAAAATTATATTTTATCCATATAATAAATCATTTTTAAAATGTACAATATAAAACAATAGTAACAATATCTATTAAATTGCATAAATAAAAGAAAATAAATATGTTAAAAATTTTAATAATATTTTCGCTGACAGAATAATTTATAGTATTTTGATAATGCTTATTCCATATTTTGTTTAAAATTTCCCTCAAAATCTCAGTGGTATGAAATAGGTATATATTTTAAAAAATATATATTATACAGATAAATAAGAGTAATTTAGCTTGAAACCAACATTATTTTTATGAAAATAGTATTTTTCAAAGAATAATTTGTCCACAATAAATTTTCAAATAGTTTAATAAAATAATTACAGTTTTAAAACCTTAAGAACTGTAACTTATCTGTTATTATGTAAATTTTATCCTAATTGTAAAATATAATTCATTCACTAAGTTTAACATTTTGTTGTGTAATAAATAATCCATATGTACACTCAATTTTATTTGCTGAATGTATTAGTTTCATTTTCCTTTCTAAATATTGAATTCATATAAGTGTTACATATTTCACAGTAGGTATTTTTTATATTTACATGGTATATTATGCTTTTATTAATATAAGTAGTTGTTATGTCTTCTAATTAATTTGTTACAAAGCAAATTTCATGTTATATATAAAATGAATAAATATATATATATATATATAGGAAACATTTTTTTCTTTATAATAAATAATTAAAATATGAAATATACTTCATTGACGTATATATTATGTATAATGTTATTCTGTGCCGAAAATTAATACTCAAAAGACGTAAAATAACCAACAAAATATATATGAACTCAATAAATAAGGAGTATCGTATAGATAAATATGAAATAGTAAAGGATAATCCCTTTGTTCTGTATAATACTCATACATATATATTCCACTTCCCAAGTATTTAAATGAATTCATTAAATGATGACAAAGTGACTGTTCTATAAGTGAGAAATATGTAGAGTAGGGAGAATATTACTATATAGAAAAAAATATATATCATATTGTGTAAACGATCATGAGTAATCGATTAAAATTTTTATGATCTAAAAGAAAAATTAAATGAAATGTATAATTTACGAGTAAAATGATGAATATAGGTTTGGTCTCACAAGCTGCTGAAACTGTACAAAGGAAAAAAAATTTAATATACAAATATATATATAAATAAACTGAAATGAGCTTGGATGAAACTTTGATAACATAAAATAGGTGATGAGTTATGAAACAGCAATTATAAAATGTATATTTTTTAGCTAATTTTATATAGAATAAATTCTAGAAATAAAATTATTAAAATTTTTAATATACGTCACAAGCATCAGTAGCAACTATACATGTAAAAAAACTATATCATCGAACAAATTTATTATTTATTAATTCTTACTTTCATATATGAATTTCTTTCTCGTTATACGCACTAAAATTAACCCATAGGTATATGAAGAAAAAAAAATGGGAAACTATGAAACAATTAACGCTCGTTGATACCATTTAAAAAATAGAGCATAGCATATTCAAGATAACAAACTAAAAATTATACTTTTCTAAATGTGCTAAAAGGAAAATATTATTTGTATACAATTTTTTAATTACATCCCAAAAATCCAAAAAAATGTACGATAAAGTTACTACGGAATTTTCTTCCATTTTTAGTCTTATTTTTAGTTCATTATCATTTTTTTCTTAGAGTAAAATTATTTAAAGCTTCAAAATATAACATTCTCTTTTTTTTTAACTGTTTTACTAGTTAATCATTGAATAAGGCGTATTACATGGATAAAACACTTGGAATAAGAAATTAAGTATTATTAGTAGATTAAAAATTAGGGAAAAAATCAGAATATTCACGAATCTATTATCAAAATTCAGGTAAAACAGGAAATAGAAAGTATGTATGACTTAATATATAATCTATATATATAAGTTATTCTGAGCAAGATTTATATTAATATAAGGTATAAAAAAATAATTTAGCATTTTAAATATTGTTAACAAAATCAGAAGCAAGCTTTATGGAAAATATTTTTCCATTATTTTATTACATAAATGTTTTCAAATAATGTATATGTTAAGATAACATAATAAGTAAAAAAAAATATATTTTATATAACTCCATGCGTATATGATTTAATGTTTTTCATTTACCCTGTCTGTCTATATAATTCTAATATCAGATTTAACATAAATATTTTTTATTGTAACACATGAATATGATTATTAAGTATATATAAATACATATTATACAGGCAATATAATAACATTTGGAACATTCGTATTAACTATTATTTATGTTATCTTTTATATTGTTAAGTACGAAAATATAAGCAATGAAGAGTAAAAGATAACACCAATAAATATTTTTCGTTTTTTAAAAACGTTATCACATAAACTCATGCTAATAATGTACTCACTGTTATATAAATAGTTGGAAAATGCATTAATAATTTCTTAGACCTTTTAAAATCGTTTAAACATAAATCTTTTTTTTTCTAAACAAAGTATAGGTGAATGATGCATAGTTTTTGTTGTCGTACTCATTGTCTATAATCATGCATTTATATTAATTTTCATTATATTGTAACAGAAAAAAAGTATATATTCTATTATTTTTATAACAAGTTTTAATATTGCGCAAACGTAAAAACAGAAAATATACATATTGAAAATATGAATGTGAATAAGAATGTATAAATACATTACCATATGTTTGTTTGAATTTTAATTGTGTAAAAATTAAAGTTGATGATATGTTACTCCATTAATTGATCTACATTTTTATATTCCAAATGTTTACTTTTCCTTCATATATTATTTTATTTTTATTTTTAAATTATCACTTATTGGTCTAATAGAAAATGTGCTTCGCTAGTTAGAAGTGAAACATAAATTTGTTTTGTTCCCTATTTAAAAAAATATTGAGAATTATTTTCATTTATGCGTTTCTCTCTTAATAAAAACTAACTTCCTGAAAGCATATATTCACAAAAAGTTAATTAAAAATATTAACATATAGCACAAATCTTAAATTATATTTTTTTTTAACAAAAGTACGGTTTTTTAAGGAAGATCTATATCACTAAATGAAAATATTTGATAAATTCCACTTTGAATCCTTTAAATTATAATATCTCTTTAATTTTAAATTATTAAAACTTTATAAATATGGAAAATATTATAACATTTATTTCTTTACTATCGTTTTTACACTTATATTAAAATTGATTTAATTAATAATACTTAAATTAAAGATATGTAGTAATTTAAGTACTAATATATATTATATATTTATCTGGTCACTATTTAATAGATCTAATTTGTCAGTGCACTGTGATTACTCAGAAATTAATATATATCAAATAAAAAGCTTTCTTCTCAATATTCGATGATAATGATATTTCAAATATGAATTCCTCTTCCATTTAACATTGTCGTAAAATAATTGCTCAAAATGATGCCTTTTGTGATATTTACTTTTATTTATCAATAATTTATTCAATTTTAAAATTAATTTTCAAAAAAAGTATTAAGATTTTATAATGCACTTTCGTAATATATGATTTACATATAAATACTTTTAAATACTTAAGTTAACAATTTTATGTAATGTAAATGTTTAATATAATTTTATTAATAATTTCATATGTTTATAAAAGAATATTCATCCGTTTTCCATTATTATCCCTATACCAGCACTTGCATCAAAGTAATAATTAACTAATATGTACTATTTATGATTTATTAATAATTCAATATTGATATTATTTGTAAGTGAATAAATATCAAAAATAACCTCATTTCAACATTATATACAATTTTGATAATTTTTTAAAGTTATTAATAAATGTTTTATGTGTCTCAGTTATTTTATGCAAAATTTTCTTATATATATATTTTGAGTATATTAAATAATTAAAAAAGGAGAAGTATGTATTTTTTTCTTTTTTACTGATTTTTTAAGACTATTTTTTAATTATTTTATTTCTAATAAAAAATATTTGTTATTATCTTAATTTTTTAAAACAATGTAATGAACAATTAACAGCATTATTATATACATTGTTGCATACCATATGATCACTTCGTTTAAAAGATATATTTACAATTTATAATAGTTTGTATATATATATTTCTTTATGTTAGTTAAACATAAATTTATTTTTCAAAATACATGCATAAAAGGTAAAAGACTATTCTGGTCAATTTTAGCTATAGCTACTATGTTTGAAATGGAATTTTTGTAAAAGCATTACATATATGAGGAAAATTTTTCAATATAAAAATACAGAATTTTCTTATATTTAATGAATGATTTGTAATAAGTTCAATATTTTAAAAATAATTTATCTATAAAATAAATCAGTTTATATTAAAATATTAATTACTTTTTTTCTATGAGATTTTTGTGCATGTGCATGTGTGTAATTTCATTTATATGCTATTCAACACAACTATGTTGAGTGAATTATCATATATGTTATTTTAAAACAATGATAATTATATAGAATGATATGCTATGTACTTTTGTTCGTTCTGCTTATTATTATTGCCTGAATCGTACGTATATTCTAAGAATTCACGGAATGTCTCATTATCTACATTGTTCCTGGAATTCTTGTAATTGGTAATAAATTTATTTAACGCGAATTTTAATGGTGTAAACTATAATTAAGAACAAAATATTAAAATATTTGTATTATAATAAAAATAATAATTATTATTGTAGGATATAAATGTATTATTAAGTATATTAATAGCTTTTTTAAATAAAAATATTGTATACCTTGTATAAAACAGTAGAAAAGAGAATTGCTCCAAGAAATGAAAACCCTAATGACAGACCGATAGGGTGACTACGTTGTGAAGTTATTGGAGAAGTATCATTGCCATATATCTCCCCTTCTACTTGCACCTGTCCAGGTACTCCACTTGGGTGTTCTTCTGAATGTTGTGTGTGATATTGTGATTTTGTGTTTGAAAATTTTTTGGCCTTCATAACTCCCTTCAGACAGTGTACATTAAGGAAATCCAATTTAGCATTATAAGTTCTACATTTATCATAATATATTCTACATTTTTCATTATCTTCTTCTGAAAATAAACTTTCACTTGCTCCATATTGTGGCCATTTATTCTTTATATTGTCATAATAACTTGTACAATCATCATCTATAACATATTTAATATTATTTGTATAATGATTTAAGCAACATTCATGAATTTTATTACCATCTTCAATATCTTTGAATGAAAGAATAGTATATTCAGGTTTGCATTTTCTTTTTTCATCTGTATATATATGATTCTTATTATAATCTGTCCATACTTTATAAATCGCTTCTACAGTTTTTTTAACATCATCTGCACTTTCCGAATTTGAAATATTATTCACCTCATAATGAAACCAATAATTTAAAAGTTTACAACGTGCGAATAAATAATATTCCTCGTATCCATTGTATGCCAAATTATTTAAATTTTTTAGAAGTCGTTTACAAATATCCATAGTTTCATTCTCCTTATTATTAATCTTGCGTAATATCAAACAATAGGATATATAATTAAACGAATTCTGACGATCATTCCATTTTTCTAATAATTCATTTGTAGTTGATTCAATTAAGCACTGATTCAAAAAAAAAATATACGAATTAATATACAGGCATAATTCAATTTACATTTCAGCTAAAAAGACATTTTCTATTATTTTGAAAAAATGTATGTTGTTAATATGCATAAAGCCAAAATTTTGTACTAATTTTATATAAATATGTACCGTTTCGCTCATTCTAATAATTTTTTTGTAATTTTTTAGTATTTTAAAATGAAGAAATGGTAGAACTTTTTTATAATATGTATATTAGAATACATATATTTTAAAAACTGTAGACCATGTAATTTTGATATCTTGGCATCAATTTGGAAATGATAAAATATTGATTATTAATCATTATTCGTTAAATTAATTATAAAATTAACAGATAAATATAATTCCTACTTATAATTTCTATGTTAACCATAATAA
>NW_021629048.1:0-3031 GCF_002157705.1 Plasmodium gonderi
TAAAAAAATAAGTAATTAGTCGCAATGCTTAAAAAATAAAATGTGAAAAGATAATAAAACTACAGTTTATAACAATATATATGTAATAACTCTAATTAATGTAAATAGAATCAAAAAATATAAAATTATATTTATAGAAAAAGAGAAAAAATACATAAACTATATTTCATAATTTATATTACTTATCGTACTAAAATTGAGGTATAATATACTTAGTGAATATGTTAATGAATAATAAAAATTGTAAATATACATGCTGTACTAATAAAATAATTATAGTAATTAAAATGATTTACATTATTATGTGTCTTGTGATATAGAAGAACAAAAACATTTGCGTAGTACAACAAAACAAAGAATAATATATTAATATATTCACAACAATTAACAATATAAAAAGTATATATTTTCCGATTATATTATAATTAATATCTCTTTGTATATCACGAACCTTTATTTTTATAATGGTAATAATAATGTGATATATACTTATATGTATAACAATATATTTAATTATTTATTTAATAATTTAATAAATAATTAATTTAATATCATACGTTTCTTTTAATTTTTAGACAGATGATTGCCTAGGGACATGTAAAAATAATTTTTTTAAAATATGGGATGAAACAAAATTAAGTACTGAAATTAATGAAAGCCATGATATGCTAATTAAATTGCAAAGAGAAGATGATGAATTGTTTCATCTTGGGTGTTCGCTATACGAAAATTACTCTAATTTAAAATTATATAGCATTCAATATAAAAATATTTGCGATCTTTTCAAAGAATGGTTAAATCAAAGAATAAATGAATACAGAGCAAAAAACAAACTATGTAGTAAGAACGAATTATTAGATAGTACTTTTAAGGTTTTATGGGAAGATAAAAAAAATTCTCAGGAGGATGAAAAAGGAAACTTCTGCGAATGGGAACCATCCACTAAATATTACTGTTATGTCCTATCTCCATTGAAATCCTCTTTTTCTACTGTATTTGTTCTTTTAATTATTCTACTTCTTACGTTTTTTCTTAAATACAATGTAATATAAAAATATTTATAAGCAAATTTGCAGATATCTTAAGAAATATTTCTACTTATATAACAGTAAATTAAATAAGTTATTTATATATGCAACAATATCTCTATATTTTTCTCTCGTATGTAGCTTTCTAAAATCAAGAAATTTGTATATGATAAAATTTATAGGGAGAATATAATAAGATATTATATCCAACGCTTACTTCCCTTTAGAAATAGAGAAAATTTTTCATTTGATTTTAACACATTACATTCAGTGTACACTATCTCAATGGGATAAGCATAAATAGCAAGGATATTTGAAAATATCGCACATTATTGTATTATATTTTTAATAAGAATTGACACTGCAGAAAAAAATTTATTGTTCTATAAATGTAAAAATTTATATTTTTTAAAGTAAAATTGAAATATATATTATTGTAACTTATATACATCAGATAAATTACAAGTGCAAATATTGTTATAAAATAAAAGTAGATTTAATCATAAATACAATTACTTAGCCTATTATAAATAGTATGCTTTAAATTTTATTTTGTCCTTATCCTATAGTAATAATATAATATATAATTTAGATATGAACATTGTTCATATTGTAAGTATGAGGGATTTATAAAGCTATTAATATTATTATTAATTTGTATGAATTAAAGTATTTCAAACAAAGTCACAATTGTGGTACTTTTTATATTTTTTTTTTTTCTTCACGTTAATTGTGGTACCTATTTATATACAACCAACCTTACATATGATATTATATATGTTTAAATTATAATTTTGAAGATTTTAGATTTGGTAAATATTAATTATTTTAGTATATTTATATTCCATTTTGTACTGATATAATATGTATTTTTTTATTCATTCATTGTTTTGTTTAAAATATAGTCGAATGTAATGAACTCATATAAATATAACACTTATAGAAGTTATTGAGTACATTCATTTAAGCAATATATGCTAATAAAATATAATTGATATCACATAACATTATGATAAAAATAATAAATTCATGCATTATAAAAAATAAAATTCTTCGCACTATATGGAAAAATTTATTAAATATAATGTACATTTATGTAAATTAAATTGAAATTTTGAAGTATAATTTATATACTATCTTTATATAGAAAAAGGTAGGTAATATATTTTTTATATTTATGTCTTTAAATTCTGCATGTCATTTAATATTTAATCCTATATATTATTGCTTATTTAGTAATAATAAAATATATGGTGGTTACCCTCGGTTTAGAATTAAATACATTTTTTTTTTTTTTACTCTTCCCATCCTTAATGTTATACAATATATATAGATGATTACATGTGCCATAAACTCATTATTATAATAATATGGAATTATTGGTGAGCAAATATACTGAAATGCAGAAAAAATAAATCATTTGAAATTTATAAAAAAAACACAATACATAATAATTTTATCATATATTATCATTTCTGTACACTTAAACGTAATTTTAACTTTGAAAATAGAAGAACATTTCTTAAATAAAATTTCAAAATTTTCTCTTCTACAAAGATAAAAATTAACCTAAATTTTTAACATTATAATTATATTCAATTTTTTCAGTATTAGAAATAACATCATATGCTTCTACAATTAAATCAATTCATTTCAAAAAATAAAACACATAATAATATGAGTGTGTCAGATTTTTTTGTTTACGTTATATTTATGCTATTATTTTTAATATAATTTTTGATATATAATATTTTGCATAATTCCTTTCATTTTTGTGTTTTGTTTTTATAAAAAGATTTTCATGATATATTACTTACGTATGTGAACATATAGTAGCTAATATTTCATGATAAAATTATTCTGTATATATAACATATATAATATGCATTTGTATTATATAATTATTATGTCTTGTTAATATAATTAGCTTTTAGTTCGTAGTCTTTATTTTGAAATTGTGTCTTATTGTTTTATATTTTAATTTATTGTGATTTATGTAAAAT
>NW_021629049.1:0-152 GCF_002157705.1 Plasmodium gonderi
ATAAATATAAAGCAACATATAATAAAATAGGAACATGAAATGTAATTATATGCTTTAAATAATCTTTAACATTTATGCTATGTACACTGAGGTATAAATTAAAATATTCAAAAAAGTGGGAATGACAAAAACCTTTCTGAATTTTAAAAAGA
>NW_021629049.1:243-380 GCF_002157705.1 Plasmodium gonderi
ATTAAAATATTAGTATATGTATAATTTATAAAAATGTAAGCTGTACATAATAATGTGAATAAGCTTGTTTTTATATATATAATTTCATTTGAAACATAACAACATACACATAACCAAAACACAAAAACATAAAAATA
>NW_021629049.1:723-4336 GCF_002157705.1 Plasmodium gonderi
TTATAATTTTAATTTTAGAAAATAAATTTTTATCATTAATTTTTTCCATTTTTGAAAATATTTTTTATAATAATTACAAATAAAAATATAAATAGTAAACGTTTCCATATATGTATATTCAATATATAATTAATGTTATCTTATAATATATAAATATTAATAAAAAAGGGGGATGTATTGGAATAATGTGAGAATAATCAAAAAAAAGGTTTATCTAATTTAAAATACTATAATTAATTAATTATAAATATGTAATTTATAAATTAAAATATCATATACTATATGTATTCAGATTTTATAAAAAAAAAAATACATGGTTAGATATGAATTTATTTATCTTATTATATAATCTCATTTATATATTATTCCACAGTACTGCTTTAATGAGTTTTTATTTTAAAATATATTTTATATTCATTTTATAATTTGATTTCATATATTTATTAATACACGTGCGTATAAAACGTGTATTTGGAAAAAAGATAAAGGCATAATATATTAATTTACATGTAATATTGATATTTTTAGTGAGTTCATTTATAATATGTTATGATTATTCAATATACACATGTATCCTATGGGGTATTAACTGTTTCTTACAAATTCACTATATGTTTTAATAAATTATATTTTTATTTATAATAATCTCTAATCCTTAGTTAAAATAAATTCATGATTAATTCGAAAATATATTATTATGTGTTAATTCTTTTTTTTTTTTTTGCCGATATCATGTGATTTAAAGAATATGGAAAATCTCCAAATTTTTTAAAATACGTCATATATATTCTGTTTGTTTTATATATTTACATAAAATAATAAATTAATATAAATCGATTTTAAATATTAAATTTCCACATTTCACTATGTTAGAAATATAATAAAAAATTATATGTAAATATATATGTTATCAGATATAATATTATGTTTATTTTCTAAAAAATATTTTAATATTTTTTTTTATGCTATTATTATGTATATATTTTGAAAAATATAATTTTGTGGAAAATTATTAGAATCAGAAAATTAGAAAACATATAAGAATGATAAAATAGAATATATAAAAAACATTATTTCTATATATACATTAATAGAAGAGAAAAGATTATATTAGAATAGATAAATATGTTTACATTAGGTTATAAGTATAATGCAAACGTTAGTGAATTTTTATAATTTTCAAAAACATCCTTAAAATAGTCACGTAAAGAAAAAATATATTTCTAGTTTAATCTCAGAAACGACAGAATAATGATAATATATAAATAATTTAATTGATAATTTATTTTTTATATGCATTTTAAATGTAATTAAATTATATAAAGTTTTATATTTATCGTTGTAATATATTTTATAACAAATAATTGAAATAATTATATATATTTAAAAAAATAAGAAATAAAATGTAAAAAAATAATTAAATTACACATTTTATAAATATATAAGTAATAATACTAATTAACGTGAATAGAATCAAATAAATTTAATATTAGATTTATAGAAAAAGAGCAAATATACATAAACTATATATCATAATTAGTATTATTTATTATACTAAATTGAGGTATAATACATGCGGTGAATGTTTTAATAAATAGAAAAAATTGTATAAATACATACTGTAATAATGAAATAATTATAGTAATTAAAATGATTTTCATTATTATGTATCATGTGAAATAGAACAACATGAATATTTAAATATTACCATAAAATAAAGAACTACGTATTAATGTTTGCACAATTAGTAACAATATAGAAAATAATTATTGTATAATTCAATAATAATTAATCTCTGATTGTGTATTATGAGCCTTATTTTTTTATAATGGTAAAAATAATACGACATATACATATATATATAATAATATAATTAATTATTTATCTCTTGCAATAAATACATAATTCAATATCATGCATTTCTTTCTATTCTTAGGAAAATGTTTACCCTGAAAAAAATAAAAATGTTCTTTTTAAATCATGGGATGAGGCTGAAATAAAAAAGGAATCTGTTGAAAGCAGTTCAATATTGATTAAATTGCTGGATGAAGATACTGATTTGTATAAGCTTGGGTGTTTGCTATACGAAAATTACACTGCTGCAAAATTGTTATATATTTATAAGAATTATAATAATATTTGTGATTTTTTCAAAGAATGGTTGAATAAAAAAATAAGTGTATACAGAGAGAAAAACAAATTATGTAGCAAGAACAAATTACTAGATAATAGATTGATGGCTTTATGGGAAGAAAAAATAAATGCTCAGGCTGATGATGATAATGATCAAAGAAATTGGTGTATATGGGAACCATCTACTGAATATTACTGTTATGTTATGTCTCCATTGAAATCCTTTTTTTTTACTCTCTTTGTTCTATTGATTATTTTTCTTTTTATATTTTTTGTTAAATATAATGTAATATTGATATATTTATAATCACGTTTGCAGATATTTTAAGAAATATTTCTATTTTATAAATATAAAATAAATTCAATTATTTATACATGTTACATTTTACCTACATTTGTCTTCCATATATAGCATTTTGAAATTAAAAAATTTTTATTTGATAAAAATTATAGGAAGACCTTAATAAGGTATTATATGCAGAAATTAATTTACTTTAGACGTAGAGAATATTTTTCATTAGATTCAGAAAGCAATATTATTAATATGTTTTATCCCTGTGGAAATAATTATTAATTAAAATATGTGTGCAAATATCACATTTAACATAACAGTTGTAATAAAAATCCGCATTCAAAAAAAAAACAGAAAAAATTATTATTAAATAAAATATAAAAATGATCATTTTACAATGTAAGAATTAAATGTATATTAATGCAATTTACATAAATATATCCTATGCGATATTCATTATTTTAATATTGTAAAATAGAAATAGTATTGATTGAAAATGAATGATTATATTCCATTATTTTAGAATTATAGGGATTCTTTTTTGTTTTTTTTTTATTTTTATCATTATTATATAATATAATTTATAATTTACATATAAATTTATGTTACACTATGTTTATGAATGAAGTAATAATATTTTTTTTAATTTTTCAGTCATTTAATTATTTTAAGTAGCATGGCTTAATAGATTATTTACATATATTTCTTCATTACATTAGTTAGTTTTCTAAAGAATGCATACACAAACTTATCCATTTGATATACAATTAAGATTATTTTTGCATAATTTATAATTAAGATATTTTTTATATTTCCAGATAAATTTCTCATAGTATAGATTTTAGTGTTTAGGGTTCAGGGTTTAGGTTTAAAATATTAGCACCTTCAAATTTTGTTATGATTATTTATATATTTATAAATATGGTTATGCCAAGGAGATTACGCTTAATGTTGATACGTGATAAATTGTTGTTTTAAAAAATATTCAAACATTTTATATACTTACGTAGATGGGATGTGCGAAAATTTCAGCAACAGTGAAATTAGTAGGCATTATGGCACTGTAAGAGAATCTTTGCAAAATGGTGGAAATAACATAGCTCCTATAGGATGGTCTATACCCAATTTAGTTTATGTGAGAATTTATATGTACTCCAATGAACGGATAGAAGAAATAGAAATATTTTT
>NW_021629050.1:0-4274 GCF_002157705.1 Plasmodium gonderi
TAAAAAAATAAGTAATTAGTCACAATGCTTAAAAAATAAAATATGAAAAGATAATAAAACTACAGTTTATAACAATATATATGTAATAATTCTAATTAATGTAAATAGAATCAAAAAATATAAAATTATATTTATAGAAAAAGAGAAAAAATACATAAACTATATTTCATAATTTATATTACTTATCGTACTAAAATTGAGGTATAATATACTTAGTGAATATGTTAATGAATAATAAAAATTGTAAAAATACATGCTGTACTAATAAAATATTTATGGTAATTAAAATGATTTACATTATTATGTGTCTTGTGATATAGAATAACAAAAACATTTGCGTAGTACAACAAAACAAAGAATAATATATTAATATATTCACAACAAGTAACAATATAAAAAGTATATATTTTCCGATTATATTATAATTAATATCTCTTTGTATATCGTGAACCTTATATTTTTATAATGGTAATAATAATGTGATATATACTTATATGTATAACAATATATTTAATTATTTATTTAATAATTTAATAAGTAATTAATTTAATATCATGCGTTTCTTTTAATTTTTAGACAGATGATTGCCTAGGAACATGTAAAAATAATTTTTTTAAAACATGGGATGAAACAAAATTAAGTACTGAAATTAATGAAAGCCATGATATGCTAATTAAATTGCAAAGAGAAGATGATGAATTGTTTCATCTTGGGTGTTCTCTATACGAAAATTACTCTAATTTAGGATTATATAAACATAAATATAAAAATGTTTGTGATCTTTTCAAAGAATGGTTAAATAATAGAATAAATGAATACAGAGAAAAAAACAAATTATGTAGTAAGAACGAATTATTAGATAGTACTTTTAAGGTTTTATGGGAATATAAAAAAAATTCTCAGGTAGATGAAGAAGAAAACTTGTGCGAATGGGAACCACCTACTGGGTATTACTGTTATGTTCTATCTCCATTGAAAACCTCTTTTTCTACTTTATTTGTTTTATTAATTATTTTTCTTATTTCATTTTTTGTTAAATATAATGTAATATAGAAATATTTATAAGCAAATTTGCATATATCTTAAGAAATATTTCCACTTACGTAACAGTAAATTAAGTAAGTTATTTATATATCTAATATTATCTCTATATTCTTCTTTCATATGTAGCTTTCTAAAATCAAGAAATTTGTATATGATAAAAATTATAGGGCGAATATAATAAGGTATTATATCCAGCGCTTACTTCCCTTTAGAAATAGGGAGGATTTTTCATTTGATTTTAACACAATACATTCAATGTACCCTATCTCAATGGGATAAGCATTAATAGAAAGGAAATTTGAAAATATTGCACATTATTATATTATTTTTTTAATAAGAAGGGATAGTGTAGAATAAAATTTATTGTTCTATAAATGTAAAAATGCATATGTTTTAATGTAAAATTGAAATATATATTATTGTATCTTATATACATCAGATAAATTAAAAGTGCAAATATCGTTATAAAATAAAAGAGGTTTAATAATAAATACAATTATTTAACCTATTATATTATAAATAATACGGTTTAAATATGATTTTATCCTTATCCTACAGTAATAATATAATATAATTTATAATATAGATATGAACCTTGTTTATATTGTATATAGGAGGGTTTTATAAAATTATTAATATTATTATTAATTTGTATGAATAAAAATATTTCCTGTAAAGTCACAATTGTTGTACTTTTTATATTTTTTTGTACTCATGTTAAAAATAGCACCAATGTATTTAGAATCAACCTTACATAGGATATTATATATGTTTAAAATATAATTTTGAAGAACATACATTTGGTAAATATTAATTATTGTAGTATATCTATGTTCCATTTTGTTCTGATATATATTATATTTTTTTATTCATTCATTGTTTTGTTTAAAAAATATTCGTGTGTAATGAACTGATATATGTATATATATATAACACTTAAAGGAACTATTTAGTACACTCATTTAAGAAATACATGGTAATAAAATAGAGTTAATATTACATAGCATTATGATAAAAATAATGAATGCATACATTATAAAAAATATAACCAAAAAAATTCTTCGCACGACATAGGAAAATTTATTAAATATAATGTACATATATGTAAATTAAATTAAAATATTTCAGTATAATTTACATACTATCTTTATCTAGAAAAACATAGGTAAAGTATTTTTTTATATTTATGTCTTTAAATTCTTTATGGCATTTTATATTTAATCCGATGCATTATTGCTTATTTAGGAATATTAAAATATATTATCGTTAACCTTGGTAAAGGATAAAATACATTTTTCTTTTTTACTCTTCCCAAACGTATTATTCTACAATACATGCATATGATTACCTGTGTTATAAACTCCTTATTATTATAATAATATGGAATTCTGAGTGAGCAATTATACTGAAATTCAGACGGCAGAAGCAATGTGAATTTTATAAAAAAAACACAAATGTATAATAATTTTATCATATATAATTATTTCTGTATTCTTAAGCCTAATATTGACTATGAAAATAGAAAAATATTTCTTAAATAAAATTTCCAAATTTTTTCTTCTACAAAGATAAAAATTAACCCAAAATTTTAACATTATAATTATATTCAATTTTTTCCCTATTATAAATAACATCATATGCTTCTACAATTAAATTAATTCATTTCAAAAAAATAAAATACATAATAACATGAATGCGTCAGGTTTATGATTTAGGATTTAGGTTTATGGTATTGTTCAGGTTTATTGTTTATGTAATGGTTATACTTTTATTTTTAATATAATTTGTGATATATATTATTTTGCATAGTTCCTTTCACTTTTGTGTTTTGTCTTTACAAAAAGATGTTCATGATATATTACTCACTTATGTGAACATTTAATATCTATTGTTTTATGATAAAATTATCCGCTAAATATAACATATATAATATGCATTTAAATTTTATGATTATTATGTGTTGTTAACATAATTTATTTTTTTTTGTAGTCTTTATTATGAAGTTGTGTCTTATTTTTTTATATTTTAATTTATTGTGATTTATGTAGAATTTCCTCTTCTAATCTTTTTATTTAATGTAATTTTTAAGCTAAATTTTTTTTTATATATGATCAAATATGTATTTATTTATCATATTGATAATTCATGTCAAAACTAACTTCCATGACATCTTCCTTATAGTCCCTATTAAATGCATCAATAGCCTCAAATCCTTTATCATGGGAATCATCATCTAGCTTTTCCTCATCATTCTGCTTAAATGCTATAAAAAATATACCATAATAAATATGTAACTCCCAAATAACTACTCCTACCTATAAAACCCTTGTCATTCCCCTATTGATTTAGAATGATATCTCTCTTTATTCTCATTACTATTGTTACCATATTTCATGTTACTCTAATCCGAGTTCATTTGTACATGATATAATTTTGGAACTTCTTCTGAATATAATTTCACTTTTTCTTTTTCTATATCATCTAGCATTTTCTTTTGATCATCTGATGAATTGTCATCAACAGTTGCATTCAATATATTATACACTTTATTTCCGAATTTATTAATTTCATTATCAGAAAATGTATTTATCTTCATATTTTTCACAATTTATCTTCTATGATACTAATTATATTATCGGAACCATCCATAGAATATTTTGCAGTGTTATAATTATTTACATACTCCTTGGAAAATGATATAAATAATGTATTCATTTCCATTTTTTTTACTTTAATTCAATCAATAGCGATACTAACGTGCCATAACATAGTTATTTCTTTTTTGTAATTATTCATTATATCAATTAATAATTCCTTTATTTTTTTGATATCTTCAGGATTTTTGATTGTTGTAATATTCACATGTTTCATCTCTATACTTATATAATAATGTTAAATATATTTTAAAATTAAAATATATCACATTGCAAAATTAACAATGATCTCATTGACATAATTAAATTTGTAAATATATAAATAATTCATAAAAAAATATAATCATAATAAACCTTTAAATATAAAGCCTAAAACAAATATCAATATTTCTTCTTTATTGCCTTATATATTACATTATAAATTTATTACATGAGACTCGTTTTTTTATGCATACATAAATATTACCTATATTTCATTTTATGAAACAATTAATAACAACAAACATATTATATTTCGAAAATATGATGGATGTACCATTGTGAAAATTATTCTCCAATAATATTTATTTTTATTAT
>NW_021629051.1:0-4161 GCF_002157705.1 Plasmodium gonderi
ACGATTACAAAATAACTCCATTGTATTATAGAGATTATTTGTATAATAATATATTATGTAAAATTGATAAAATATCATGTACATAAACAAAAAATTATTTGAATTAAATAAGAAATAAATAAATAAAAATAATCAATTTATTACAAATAATTTATGTGAGCACTAGGTAATGCATACACTCACTTTAATATGAAATTGATAATACATATCCTTAATCTACAAAATAATATGCTATTGTTATGTTACAACGAACAGAAATGATTTATAAATCCTTTTATAACTTAACGATTTTGTGTTAGTCATCTACTGTGTTATATTTAAATAATAAAGAATAGTATAAATGATGAATATAAGTATATTGTTGCTGTAAAAACGATAATTAATCAATATATTCTGTAAGGGATATAATGGTTAGAACTGTATGTACAGTGTATCATTATTAATAACGTTTGTTAAGGTATGATTTCCATTATAATTAACATAAATTATAAGAAAATAATATTTATTCATTAATAGTATAATCCTTTTTAATCATTTAATTACCTTGCATTATAAAATTTTGTTAAAATTTATAATTATTTCTTTTAGGTAATATAGCTTATATTTTGAGTAAGATATAAAGGAAATTTAAATGATATGTCATTAATAAAAAATTACCAAAAATTCTATAAACATGTAAATATGAATGTTTTATATTTTATAGATATATTATTTCTATTTTTAAAGGAATATAAAGAATATAAGTAAAATAAATCATAGTATCTTTGTTATTTGTATAAATCACTTAAATTTTCATATTAGATAACTAATGTATTGGTGAAATTTCATACGTATAAAAATAATTAATAACTAATGATTATAGATTAATGTTATTATATAAATATTTAAATAAAATTTTCATATTATTTATATATACAAAAAAGTGAACCTCGATATTACAATAGTGCCCTAGTTTTTATTTATAAATACTTAATATAAACTGTGTCTTCAAGAAATTGTATAAAGTTTATGGATACAATAATTAATGTGTAATATATAAATATAACATTTATTTTTACAATTTATTCATATAATTATTTATAAAAAAATAACAAATGCATTTTTCTTTGGATAAATTAGGATGTCTAAACACCAATGATTTGAAATATGTGAACAACAACGTATGTTATTATATTTCAATATGGTCCTAAATAATACATCCTACTTTCCAAATACCATGTTATATAAATACTAAATATATGATTTATATATTATAGCACGAATTTTAATATATTTTATCATTTCAACCTACCTGTTCTGTTTATTTTCAAAGATAGTTTTTCAATATGTATTGATGATTATTATGAGGCCACAGAAGATGATATGAATACAAAAGTTAAACCTTATCTAACACTCTGCGAAGAGATAGATAAGAATATAGGGAGCTATTGTAATACATTTATTGTTGAATGCCAATATCATAGCCTCTATTTATAATACATAAAAAGCAAAAGAATTAATAATATAGAAGCATCATGTAAATATTTCATTTAAAAACTGAATCATATTCTATAAATTATGAATCTTCCCTGTTAAAAAAAAAAAAATGTTACTAATTAATGAAAAGTGTCAAATTTCATGAACAGAATAATATATTTAATATATACAATTGTAATGTTTTTGATATTGACGAAGGAACCATTTATATAATAAATAATCTAAATACTCTATATATTAATTTTATATTCATAAAGACTTCTCAACATAAATGCGAAAATGCTTCCGCATATTATGAAAATTGTATTTATCTTTTACCGATAAATCAAAAGTTTAATAACAAAAGTTTACATGCTGTACTGGAAAAATTCAAAGCTCAATATAAAGAGCACCTAGGAACAGGGGGAAAATGTTTAAATGCTCCAAAAACCGTAGATTATTATTATTGAAGATATATACAAAAAGCAATTCTAGGTTCATCTGATGTAACTATTTCTATATTAATAATTATACTTTTTTATATAAGGTTAATAATATATTAATTTTATACAAATTTATGATATTACAATTTATAAAACAAGCCGTTATATAATTTAAATATCATATAAAAGTAGAATACATACAAATATAAGTTTATTTCTTTATTTTCTGTATACTCATAATGGATCTTACATAAAACAAATTGTAAGGAAGCAAAAGAAATTTTGACAAAAAAGAAATGAAGCTATTAAATTAATTGACTCATTTGAAACAGAATACAAAAATTTAACACATAAATATTATACATTATTATATAACATTCTAAAATACTAGTAAAAATATAAGTATATTTAATGAATACAGATTATATTTTATAAGGTTCAGGGTTCAGGTTTAGGTTTTAGGGATTAGGATTTTGGTTCTAGGGTTAAAAGTTCAGTTTTTATATTTTACGTTTAGAAATAATTTTTTATTTTTTTTGTTACTATTTTATTGTTTCTGTTATCATATTATTGCTTCAATTGATGTTTGTGTTTTTTAATTATATTATAATTATTGATTGAATTGTATTTGTATTGTAGTTTCATTAATGAACACTAAATAAAATCTGTATATGTTATGTAAATGATATTATTCATTATTCAATTTTTTTTATGCAATCATGCCTCAATATAATGTAAGGATTCATATTTTTCTATATATTTATCATTTTTTATTATTTGAAGAATTATTATTATTAGATTATTGTACCATATATATCATTTTTCTATAATTCTGTGTATATAATTGTATATATCTATTTAATATATTCCTTGTAATATTTGTTATATATACCATTTGGAATGTATTTTTTTTTTTATTAATCATTGTTTTTATTACTATAAATTTATATAAAAATATAATAAAACTATTAGCGTATATCAATAAATCATTATATTGTTCATAACAATGAATTAACAGCTGCTTTTCTTAGAATAATATATTTTCCATAATTTAATATTGTATATTTTAACATATATATCTATTCCCTCATATTATTCCTCTATTAATACAATTTAAATAATATTTTTCCATTGTTATCTATCAGATTAAGTGTTTGTGAAATAAAATATATTCATGATATATCTTTTATTGTATAAATAAAAAAGAACATACGTATTAGAAATTTTATACTTATCTCAAAATAAAAAAATATGATTTTTGTTTTTTATATAGTAACAATGTCCTATTTTCATGAATTATTAATTAACGTAGATGTGGAAGAGCATAAATGAACACATAATGAATATATATCATGGGTAAATTATAATAATAATATGCAATTTATATTTGTCTTTTAAAAAAATGACTTCTTTAAAAAGTTATTTAGTCTTCCACTATAACTCAAAGTGCTGTTAAATAATTTATTAGATAAATTATTAAAGTATGTATATAAATTAAGCTATTATTGTGAAATTTAAAATCTGTATTAATTGAAAATTTCATAATATATACGACACAACAAATAACATACTAATACATTTTTATATATATGTTTATATCAAAATAATGTAGTTATAAAGAATAAATAGTGTAATAAATTAAAATATAAAGAAGAATTCAGAATGTTAATTGTTTAATGACGAAAGAAAAATATGAATTCATAATATATACAATTATAAAATGATAAATGTAAATTGTGTAAAATAATGTAACACAAAATTTCTATTTATAAAGGAATATATTTGTACTATAAGACAATATTAACATATCATACATCAATAACAGTTTTCCAACAATAAAAAAACGAATACAAAATGATATATAAATAGGAAAGCGTATTTTCTATACTATATAAAATAAATTTTATTAAGTTTTTTCTCCTTATAATTAACATAAATTATATAAGATATATAAAAATTTATAAAATGTCAAAACACATGTCTGTATACATATCATTATAAGAAAAATAATATAAAATATATATATATTATTAAATGTAATACAAATATATAAATCACATTTTATAATACCAACACTAAATATTAAAACAAAAAATCTTAAGGATATAAAATAAATCCTAAAAAAATATATATAAATATAAAAGCTCAAGGGTATATATAAAATCATAAATCCTAAAATTCTATATATCAATCATATAATTCAAATCCATGAAACCTACACTCTGAACACTGAATCTAAAACATGTACTATTATGATTATTTA
>NW_021629051.1:4584-19890 GCF_002157705.1 Plasmodium gonderi
CCTATCCTTTTAGCATACCTAATATTATACTCATTTATGTAGGTTTCTAAATCTTTTAATTTCTCTATTTTCTGTTTTTTTTTCTCCGCCTTTTCCTCCTTTTTTTTTTGTTTAATTTCTTTTTTCTCATTTGCCTTTTTCTCGTATTTCTCTTTAATTTGTCTCTTATCCTCTAATATTATGTTTTCGTACTTATTCCAAATTACGTATTCTCCGATAGTATAAAAAATTTGTGATAAACAAGTAATCATTATTGTAAGAAATATTAAAGAGTCTAATGATTTATTCATTCTATAGGTAGAATTACTGTACTTGTGCGTAAAAATAATAACTAAAGCAATATGTATGGATTTTATAGCAATATCATTATTAATATCTTCAAAAATAGATAATAGTACGCTCTTCAGTTTTACAGATAATGGAAGAGAATTAATTAATATGTAATCTTTACATAACATATTTTCTATAGTCTTATTTGTAATAACTTCATTTAAATTATGATTAATTGATTTTTCAGATTGTCCCAGTACTACATCTTTAATGGAATAATCGATTGATTTTATGTAGTTGTATATATAAGATATTTTTAATAATCTTTTGTTAATAGTATATGTTCGGTTATAACCACTTTTGCGTTTCTGGGAATTCTTATTGGCTACCTTTTTAATGTTTTTATTCAATGATATATTTGTTGCGCTTTTTTTTATTTTACTATCATCCACATTACTTGAAAAATTGTTTTCTAATTCCATTTTATTCGATTCTCCTAGGGTTTCTTGTATTGCCAATAATCGATCATTTCTAATAATTATCGATTCACCTAGAATATAGTTATTACTAAAACATTTACAAAATATACTCTTGAAAGAACAAAAAAAATATAAATACATAGAATAGATAGCTACAAATTAAACATAACCGATGTTATGTATATATAACATCTGAAGAAATACACAATATTCATATATTGATATAATACCTCAGGTATAGAACACATATATATCCAAGTTAAAACGATAAATGTAATGATTTTAATAAAAAGTATAATCCTAATTTTTCTTCTCATTTTGGATTATTTAACATTATCATAAAACTGATTTCTTTTAGATATTTATATATTATATACATGAAAAAATATATCCGTTCATAATATATTTTCTTTTTGTGCCCTTCACTAGTTAGTATTACATTTAAAAATGATTAAATATTTTACTCTGTTATAAAAGAATGATAATATATATGATATAGAATGATAAGGGAACATACATGACATTAATATATTACATATATCAATTTTAATTAACATTAATTAATAAAAATATATTGATATTTTGTAATAATTTTAATATACTCAAGATAATATAAAGACTTAATGAAAATTAAAATTTAACATAGAAAAAAATAATCTATTGTATAATAATAAAATATTTTGCTTTAATTATTTTATTAATTATCATGCACATTATATTGTCAAATAGGTGTAATTATGTTTTAATTCATTACATCATTACGCTTTTTCTATGTGTAAAAAATAAGCTAATTATACAACACTTCACAGATTTATATAATTCAAAAAAATAAAACACCATGCATTTAATTACAAACATTGCTGTAGGAATATGTTATATCTACAACATTATTTTATGTGCTCTTCTAAATTCTTATTTTTATATTTAATATGTTATTCATTCTACAAATTACACATATTAATCTATATATATCTACTACAGCTAAACAAAATGTATATGCCAACACATCGAAATAATATTCAAATAATACACGAATTCGTAAATAACTATATGTATAATATTCAGCGAAATAAAATATATAATGTAAAATATTCTATTTAACTTACACATTGAAATTTTTATTTAGTATTAACATATAAAATAATTTTGCGTAATAAACTTACTTTGAAACTTTTTTACGTTTAAGGCTTAGTCCTCTTGATTTAGACTGATTTATTTATTGCTCTTTTCCTATTAATAATTTAAACAGTGCTTTTATATGTTTATTTTATATCATTCATCAAATTTATATGAACTAATTTTATATCATATAACATAATAAAAAATAAATCATTTAATATAATTTAACAATTAATATGAACATGTATTTCAATGAATTCTACAATTATAATTGAACTTATATATATTTCTTTTCCATATACATTTATATATTAGACATAGTCATAATTAATAATAAAAACTTATACTATAGGCATTGAAAGAATCTATTTTACATAGATATATATAAATTAATAAAAAATATTTCATAGAATTTGGATATTAAAACACTATTTTATATATTATTATTGTTTTATCATACATTATTTCTAATATTTAAAACTTTTGATAAAATATGAATTATATTACAGTTTTACAAAATTAATTTTAGAATATACCTAATTTACTTTGTATTGTGGGTTATTCAAAAATAAATTTACATATAGATTTTGATATACATATACTTTGCTGTACCAAATAAATCATGATATTGCTCACTCAACATAGTACATGAAATATTTTGAAGCAAATAGATAGTAATTACATATATATCACATTCTATAAATGACAAGGATTAATGATTCAACAATATATTTTTTTTTTCTCGTCTATAATAAGTACAAACTCTATTTCTAAATTCTTATATATTCATTTCAAGTAAATAATAAGCAATCTATAAAAAATAATATTTATTGACTTGTTTTTTATATAAATATTTTTCAAACGATGTTGTTGAAAAAAAATTTTATAAATATATTTTCATTATTAACAAAAACTAGAATTAATATATTTTATTTTTTTACTTTTAAAATACAAAGAAATTAATTCATTCTTCATAAAAAAATATAAGAGAATGTTTTTAATTAATTCAATAAATATCCATATAAGAATGCCATAAAATAGAAAAAAAATTACGATACATAATTGAAAATTTTAAATGATATTGTACAGTTACATAATGTAAATTTTAATTAGAACACAAATAATTTTCTAAGAACAATATACAAAAAAGTTGATGTATAGGTTTATTAATACTGTTATATATAAGATAAATATAATATTTTCCTCAAATTTTAAATATAGAAAATCATACAGTAAGCAATTTATATTTATTTATAATAAACACAAAACTTTTAAATAGACTCAAAAATGATAGCAATAATTGCTCACTCAAATAACTTATATGAATACATGCGCTTCAGTGTTATAAAAAAAAATTACAAACAATTATTATATCATTTTAAAAATGTAAATAAATCATGAATTTATTTATATTCATTTTCTAATATGTATATAATATATACTGCACAATTAGTGTATATTTATGCAACAAATTCATTAAAATTATCTAAATATAAAATGGTGTACATTTATCATTTTCTGCATTTTCATTTTTTCTTACTTTACAAATTAATCCATAAGATAAATAATAGCTAATGCTAATATAGCAATAAATGCAACACAAGCTCCGTAATACAAAAACACTAAAAAATTATAATGAGTTTTTGAAAAATAATCTGTTATAAGTAATGTGGGAAATATGGATAAAAATATACCAAATGAAAAAAATGAGAAAAAAAATTCAAAATTATGTATAAAACGATTTCTTCTTCTTCTCGCTTTATACAATTCTATGCGTTGCTTGATATTTTTTATGTTTTTATATTCTGCTATAATTCTTTCTTTACTCCTTAAATTAGAATTCTTTAACAATGATTTCATAACTAATTTATTTTTTTTAGAACTTTTATTAACACTATTACTTTTATTGGTAGTTTTTTCCAGTTGATTAAATGATGAATTATGATTATTTTCAATTCTTAAATTTGTATTTCCGCTTTGGTAACAATTATGTTCATCCATTTGTGGATTTTTTAATTCCTTTTCCATTCCATTCTTTGCCAGTATCCGTTGATTTTTTATTCCAAATTTCCCATTTAGATAGTATGATTTACTCAATATTTTACCAATTGAAGACTCCACAAAAAAAAAAAAAATTAAATAAAAATAATGTTAACATGGATTCAATAAATTGTAATATAGCAGAATTGCATACAAATTTATTAGGAATAATAACATATACAAGTAAACATACCAATTCAATAATGCTATAAATCCATGTTAACATAAGAAATGCACGTATTTTAACAAAAGTGCGCATATTCTTCGTTTCCTTCATTATGAAAATCAATAACTAATGCATTTATGACATATAAAAGTGTTTTAAATATATTTTTATAATTTTATATTATAATGTCTTTTCTTTATAATAAAAATATTTTATTCAAATTTTCAAACGATATATTATTATAAAATGAATGTAAATCTAAATGGTATGGAAATTTCTCAAGAATGTTTATTAGATTATACACGTAAATAATTGTAGGAAAAAATGGCATTGCCAAAATAATCTTACTTTTATATTCTTCAATAATATATAGAATAATTTATTTTTATGTTATAAATGTAAAATCATGTACAATATAACATAATGTTGTATAAATGATATATAATGCAAATATCTGAGCATAAATAGAATAATTATATTTAAGAAAACAAAATTTTTGGTTTAATAATCTTATTAATGTATAAGATATAAGTTTACACAATATATATTTCTCGATGTTTCTATTAATTTTTCGAAACCTTCTTGGCAATAAATAAATCAAAAATAATAATCCAAATTTTTCTTGTATAAATAATAGTGTTTCCTATGTTGATATAATGATAACAATATTTTCCTATATTGCATGAACGATAAATTAAAAACAACACTATTACAAATATTTTATAAGGTCTATTTTTTATTCCTTTAATATTAATTCATAATTTATACTTCATTTCTATGTAATATCCCTTTTATTTAGGAAGGTATATGTATTGTTATATATAAATAGGTTATTGTAAAAAATTATTAATTATATTTTTTTTTTATTATCAATTTCTTATATATTTTTAAAATGGATTCTACAAAAGGAAAAATGACATAATGTATTAAATTGCTGTAATAATTTTAATTCATATTCAGTTATTTATTTATTATTACAAAGGAAATAGTTGTGACATGCACTATAATATTATACATATTTATGCTATATAAAAATGCTAAAAAAAGTTTTGTAATTTCTTATTTAAATAAAATATATACTATGGCATTTTAATTTGAATGAATAATAATTCTTTTTGCATGTTATATGTTTATATAATAAATAAAAAATAATCATTCAATTTAAATAATATTTTTTAAATATAAAAAAAATATTACATAATATATATATTTATATTAACAACACACTTCCCTATAAGCCATATATGCTCTTTTGTATTTTTCACATAAAAACGTAAATGTATAATATTATTTATATTTACAACCTTTTAGTAAAAAAATAATATGCATTTAATTATTTCTATTCCGATTTTGTTTTAAGCATTTTTAATATTCTTTTATCTATAAATTAATTCATATATTCATATTGTGAATTCGTATACAAATTTATTACTCATTTAAATGTTGTTTAATTTTAACAATTCTTATAAAACCCCTGTATAAATTTCATTCTGTAAAAGCACATATTTAAATACATATAGAAGTAATATTAAAAAAAAATGAAAAGTACCTTATAGTTAAGTAAAGCGTTTGAATATATAGATTGATATAAAAAAGAAAAAATATATGCAAATTCCTATTATATATTATATAATTTCTCATTTCTTCATTAATTATAGAAAAAAATGTGAATAATATATTTTTTCCATTATTGCAACATAAATATAAGTTAATCACTAAAGTATTTTTTAATAGTACCATTTATAATGTTGTGGAAAAAATTACACGTTTTTCTATAAAATAGGATATATCAAGTGCTATTTATATAAAAATATATATATAATATTGATAAGATAAATTAAACGTTCATATTCATGCTAAATGTATATATAATCTATTGATAATTCTAAAATAGTAAGGAAAAACATACTACGTGTGCTATTAAAAATAACATAATGTAAAGATATTTATTGACAGAAAAAGGTTAATACATATGATGTACCTTTTATATATATGAAGATTAATTATTAAATATCCTTTAAGGTTTATTTAGTAGATCTCTATTCTTTAATCATTCTAAAGATTTTTTTTTCGTACTAAAAATTGGTTCTCAATAAAGAGAAAAATATTTAGAATTATATAAAACATAATTTAGAATACTATATCCATTATCAACATGAGGTAAAATATTGTTATTTTTACGATTTCTATGAAAAATTTTTATTTCCTTTCACATCAAAATCTACATAAATCCGTAATCTATTTTTACATATGTTTACTTCTAATTGCATATATAAATAAAAATCATTTTTTTTCTAATATTTTTTCCCTTTTTACGTACATTATAAATTTAATATATGTTAATAACTGAAAAACATGATTAAAAACCATTATATATGCTATATATTATGGAAAAATATTATTACTTATGTCATGAAGTATGCGTGATTATACATATATATGTCAATATTTATGGTCATATATTCATTTTAATTATAGATTAATTAGGGTACATGAGATCTAATATGTATCCATGAAGGTCTATTTTAAAAAAAAAAAAATTATGTAACGTATATAAAAAAAAAAAATGCATGCAATATATAATATAAAATACGGATAAGGATATTAGGAGAACATAATTATTTAAATGTATATATGTGTCCTAATTATTACTGTTTATGTAAAGCCTTTTCAAATAATAATTTATGTAAAATATCAATGTATTTATACTGTGTTATCCAATTAATATGATTTATAATATTCTATGCTTCTTTAATCTCTGTATGTAATATATGAATAAATTTTAAAATGGGTAATTATAAAAATATCTATTGCAGAAAAAAAAAAATAAAATAAATATACCCTACTACATCTCACAAAAAAATTTAAATGTAGATAAAATAAGAAATTATACATGTCAGTAGAATAAATAAATATACATTTTTCTTTGAAACAGTAATAGTAATATTATGATAACAAATGTTTTAATTTTGGAATATAAATCTCATATTATTATACTTGTGAGATATTCATGAATTGTATACTATATAAACAATAAAAAATATATTTTATACATATAAAAACCAATAATATTGTTGTAATTTAATAGGGTATTTAATTTTTAACGCATAAAGAATTGTAACATCCTGTAAAAGTATTCATTAACAACCATAATTATTGATTTAAGCATGTGCTCTATAGTTTTATTTCTATATTTTGTTGCATCATACTTTTACATTATAATATAATTTATATAGTTCAATTACAATCTAATTCATTTATTTAGTTAATAAATATGTACAATATTAATTATTTTTTTAAAGAAATATTATTGAATACATTTATTTTGTTCAGAATTTATACACATAAATTTAACTAAATTTAGTTTGAATTCCCTTATGTATATATAGTATTTCAGTATAAATTTACTAATTTATATTAAAATTTTCAATTCAATTATTTTACATTAAGAAATGTTATACATATGTATTTGAAAAGTATATTAATAAATAATTATGTATTATTAATAATTATCTTATAATGTGTATTTAATATACTTTCTTTTAATGTTATAAATACATAAATCATGATAAACCATTCACTACTTAATAAATTATACAACTAATAAATAACACCATGGCAGCATTATTTCAGTTTGTCTTTTTCACTAAAATTCATATAATATTATTTTTTATATGGATATACCATTGCCACAATGATGATGTAAAATAATATAATTACAGTTGTCTTATTTTTTTTAACAGATATTTTTTAGCCTTAAACATATTTACAAAGTATAGTAAAATATAATATTTTAGATAATATATATTATTATTTTTCCATTTTATAAGCCTCACATTAAATCAATAGACAACTTTAAAAGCCCTGATACATCATTAACTTTAAGGAGAAATCGATTATTATGGAAAATTAATATTAAAAAAAAAAATACAAACGAAGAATTAAACGAGGGCCAAAACGTTGATATGAACACCATGGATTTAAATAACAATATAAAAATGCAGAATATTATGTATAGTGATCAAGATCATATTAAATCATTAAAAGAAAATAAAAAGAAAGAAAAATTTGCAAAAAAAGAATTAAAAAAATCATTAATTCGTAAAATGAAATCCCAGAAAGTTTATACAAGAAAAAGACCTAAATTATATAATATTTTTGCATTAATAGACTTCTATATTGAAAAAAAAATATTTTATAGAATGTGTAAGATACACAACTTGATTAAAGGCAGGAATATAAATAAAAAAACAAATGGAATTCATCAATACAAAAACATCATAATTATATTTTCATTTCCTCTGATAATTTTTGCCTCAGGAGCTATTTTTTTTCCTTTAAAGTATTACTTATTTAGCAGTGAAACATATTTACCCTATGGCACCTTGGCTTCTTCCGTGGTGTCATTATTGATACTCATATATATTTTACGAAAAATTTTAATATGTCGTAATTTGCTTAAATCCGAAGAAAAAAATAATATAATTGAAGGTATTTATTCTTTATAAAATTATATGAATAATTTATAGCCTGCTATAATTGTTTATATAACATCATATTTTTAATCACATTTTGACACATGACAAATTTCTGTAAAATTATATATAATTCTGAAAATTTACAAAAATAATTAAAATGAAATAATACATATTCGTATAATTAAGAACACTTCATACTATCATACAATTGCTTGTATGTGTTACAATTATTTAAGGATAATTATATATGTTTTTATAAATCTATTATATTTTATAGAAATTATTACCGTTGCACAAGTGAATATATGCATGACGTTATTTGATCCATTAGTTCCAAAAATATATGTGTTCAATTATTTAAAACTGTAAGACAATTATTTGTCATCCTATTTATCTGATAACATAATGTAAATCTAATATAATTATTTTAGGATCGTGTTTTTTATCTATACGTATATTTGTTAATAATGATCTACTTAACTCGTATAATTTGAGATCTGTTTCATTTCATCTAAGAATAACAAACAATAAAAACTTAATATGTTTACTTTTAAGTAAAAATATATCTAATTTGTCATACAATGATGAGTAATAAATTGACATTTATGATTTCAATCATTTAACATAAAAATAAATGTAAAAAAAAAATATTTATCAATGCTATTAACTATAAATATTTTTAAGGATGAATGCATATATTAATGTATTTTAAAATATATAATTAAGTTATAAATCACATTATACATAGAAATTTCTTCTGAATTACTGCAATAAGGTAGAAAGTGGTCATAAAAATATATATTAATAAAGTTCTAAATATAACTGTTGTTCGTATAAGTGTTCTTCATAAAATGATTAAAGTAAAAATAATTTACATGAAAACATCATCAAATAAAAAAAATAAATAATCTAAAACACCACTATAAGACATTCAATTATTAATCATATGTTCACCAAATATGAATAATTATTTTACATTTTTGAATTATAGCTATATATTTTGGTAGATGCCATATGGACGTTGCTTACGTAACTAATACTATTACATATGGTTTAATATATTACCTTTTAAATGGAATATATATCATATTATTATTCTATATCATAAACATATATAAACGCGGAATCAATGTAATTTTAATGGTAAATTATGTTTTCACAAGTTATTATTTCACGCTATATAACTCATAGATTCCTGAGACAGAAATAAAGATATACGTAATACAAAATGTGCCAAATAAGAGTGAAACATAGGTTTATCTGTTTATATATTAGTTAGAGTAAATTTTAACTAATTCAGAAAGATAATACAATGTTCTCATCATCTTGTAGGATATTATGCAAAATAATCTAAAAAACTAATTTGAGCATATTTCAAAGAAATTATTATTTATATTGAATGACAAACAATGTGCAAATTTTCACTTGAGAAAAATAAAATATATAAATAATTAAAAATTTTCAGATAATGTCTTATGTTAATATTATCGCATAAATCGTTATGTAATGTAACTATCAGTTTAAATATTATTTCATGAAGACATATTTTTTATAATTTTTCTATATATTATAGAATACTATACACAAGATATGTATCAGGAAATTATATTTATATATAATTCATTATTTAAATAATGGAACATAATTAACAAAAATAACATATTTTTATGTATTGTCTATTTATTCAATATAATAATATATGGTTTTATATCATTATTAATATACACAAAATTATTTATAATATATTTAAATGGTTTAAAGTGAAAATAACTATATATAATATATTATATGTGTTGTGATTTTGTAAATTACTAATATATATAGCATGAATAATAAAAAATACATAAATTTTTCTTATATCTTTTACATTGAAATATGAATTAGGAACATATGCTAATTAACTATCTGATGAATAAATAACTTTTTTTAAAATATTTTAATAAAGAAATTCTCAATTGTAAGGTATAATGTGTATAAGTTATTATATAAATAATATATATAATACTATATTATAATTAAACTTAAGTTAGTGAAATCAATTTTATATAAATTTTTATAATATATATCATAATGCAATTATCCCTAAGATATTTATATTAACTAAATAAACTGTTAAGCTAAAAACCTCATCACTAAATTATCAAAAACTAGAAAAATATTATTCATAATACTATATAAGGAAAAAGTAAAAAAATTTTCATTTTAAATATTCATATTAATTTATACGTAGTATATATTCTTCTATTTCATGCTATGTACTAGATCTAAAATATTAAAGATATAATTTTAACTAATAAAATTTCGTCAAAAAAAAATGTATGAAAACATTATAAAATATATTTTATTTTCAAAATGTGAATCCCCTCAATATTTTATAAATACATACATTCTAAATTTTTATTATTTATTGAATATTCTATTACTATTTTACTAAAAAGTTACATATATATAATGTAAGTTAAATATTTAGAAGAATAATATCTCAATATAGGTAATGTATATAATATATATAGTTAGTTGTAATATTATATAAACACACATGCAAAGAGTATTATAATACATCTTCATAATTATCCTTCTATCCTAAGACTTACGTTCAAAGTATATATATACACATACATATTTATGCTTAAATATAACATATAGTCATATACTTATATTAAATGTTATATAATATTGTATAATTTATATGATTATATATAAAATTTAAGTATATTTCATGTAAAATAATTCAATTTATTTTAATAAGATTTTATTATTTTTAATATAAGATCAGGGGAATTTCAAAATCCACAACAATTAAGGATGTTTTTTCTAATATTATATATTATCTGAAATCAAGTTTTGTGTAGTTCTAAAAAAAATACAATAATACCTATAAACTGATGTAATTATTAATAGAATTCAGAATTATACATGTTTTTTTTTGAAGAAAATTAGTAAAAATATTTAATTATTTTGTAACATGATACTTTTTATTTTATATTTTATCACACGATATTATTTACTATGTTATTCTAATTAATATACTTATGCTTTTATTTTTAGTAAGTATTTATTAATATATATTACATGTAACACTGTACTACTACTATATTTTTGGTAGAAAAATGATTATAGAGAATGCCAATAGCATTTTTTTTTACTCCTGTAATTACATATTAGAAGAATACAAATATCCTGTCACGTGAATCATTATGCTAATGAATGGTTATATCATACTAAATGTATTTCTTTATTCAATTAGTTAAGACGCACCATAATATAACATTAAAAAATATGGGAACAAATATTGTGCGTATAAGTTATTATAATATATATTACAATGGTATAATATTTTTGTATTTCTTTTTACAAAAATTCATGGGAAATTTTTTTTGCTGAATAATATTTTCTCATATTTTTATTCTTTTTTCATCAGTATGGATTGGTAAAAAGCTTTGAAATCTATAATGAAATTATAGAAAAAGAAAGAGATAAATCCGATACTTTGTTGAGTGATCACTGTGAAGGTGATAATGTAAAAGATATAATAGATGTTATATCTAGATATGACGAAATATGTTTCAAAGTTATTACATATTTACATGAAATAAGATCTATTTTTAAAGAAAACTATGAAAAACATGGTTGCATGTAATTGTATTACTGGTTATACCATTATTATAAGGGAAAAAAAGAAAATATAAATGTCAAAAGTATTTATAACACTTGGATTCAGTTCTATATATATAAAGAAGACCCTGTATGTAATGGTTATGAGGAAACTAATATTCCTAATGAAGATTTGGAAAAACTCAAGGATATATATGATATTAAAACGTATCTTAAAAATAAAGAAAATAATTGTGCTCCCTTAAAAGAATGTGCACATAAATATATGGAATACTCGGACTATTGTAAATCAAATAAGTATACTGATTTTTGTAAAGAATTAGAAGAAATAAGAAACCGATATAATTATAAATTGAAGGCTTTAAGTTGTCATAATTTTGAATATCACACCTTACACTCTTTTCAAAAAAAAAATATAAAAATTTTTACTTTAATTCCATTGGTAGTAATATTAGTGATGTCCATTTTTTTACTTATTCTATATAAGGTTAGTCATAATATAATTTATATATTCTTATCCTATAAAATAAATATTCTAGATTATTATAAAATAAATAATGCATAGTAAAAATAGTGTATTATTATTGTATATATATTTTTTAATTTAAATTAGTTCACAACATATGGATCACATTTGTGCAATAAAATGATTAGAAAAATAAAATTGTATAATAATATGGATAATGGAAGAAACATGTTTCAGCATTCAAAAATATCCAAGAATATATGAAGAGAGTGGAAATATAATATATTATATAATTATGATTATAGTTGACATTAATTATGTAGATAATATGAATGTATAATTTAAATAAACACAGATATATATAAAACAGTTATATCCAATATAATTCTCTCTATAATTCACATAATGATGAAATAATTGTTGTTTTATAAAAAAATGCAGAAAATCAATAATTTGTGTACTTAACACAATAATTATCCAAATAAATTATACCAAAGATCAAAAATAGAGTTTACTATAGTTTTATATATTGAACAAATATATTACCAATAATTATCATACTTATTTGTTTTCTCATAATACATGCAGCATGGGTAAAAAAACATTACGATATAGAATAGTATACAATAATTCTATTAATAATACCCCATATTGGATAATACAGTAAGTTATGACAAATTTAGAAAATTTTTCTAATTACTAAACACAATTAAAGCAAATGTTTCTATATATATCATAATATCATTGAATACAATAATTTTACTATTTTAGTCCACGTATTAATAATTTTTTTAAGCAAATATATTACATTATAATTCTTATAATTAAATAATCTCATATAGGTTATACTTACATATTAAAATCATTAACACAAATGTTTTAATAGTATATCTATGTGCATAAATGTGATATATTCTTTATTTTGTTCACTTTTTTTTGTTTTATATAATGTACTTTATTAATTCTATATTTTTTTGTTTGTGTTCACATTAATGTTAATAATTTATATAAATATTTAATAATTTGGTAAATACTTAAGTTATTCGTTCTAGTATTATAAGAAAAAAAAAAAAATAATATATAAATATAAAAACCATAATAAGATAAAAAATGAATATTCTGCATATAATATATTTTTATCCCCTAAATAGTATTTTCAATAAATAATATAGAGATTCAAATATAAAAAAAAGCATATTTACTTATATCACGCATAATATTATCATGTATATACGTATTCAACTATAATACAACATTTTGTATTGTATATTATCGAAATAAAATAATATTTTAGATACTTTCTTTTTCCTATATATTATATTTTATGATTTAGTTATTTATTACGAATCTGACGTAGTGTCTTATATAAATAGTTTTAGCTTTTATATATTAAATAATTGATGTCATAATAAAGTAATTTGTATCCTTGTGGTATTTAGGACTATAATAAATTCACAAAACTTTTTCTTATCACAATATGCAAAAAATTATTTCTATATATATTATAATTTTAAAAAAAATAATATTTATATAGAATAGAGAGAAATATAAATTTAGAACCTTTTATTGATGCAAATATATAGTATATATACATAATAACCGCAAATAATGAAATATCGGAAAATTAGTTTATTCTTAATTAATATAAACATTAAGCCATTATAGATTTAACTTAGTAATTATTTATCATTTTTTTAAATATATTTAATACTAAGAAAATTACAATTTCAAAATAAAAATATTTTTATAAATGTTAAAGAAATTTTAATCTATATTAGTATTATTTTTCATCTTAAGTATATTTTAGCGTATAAATATTTTACGATAATTTTAGTTAATAAATTATATAGCAAAATTATATACGAGCAAAAATATAGACAAGCAAAATTATAAATTTATACATTATATTATAAGCCGAACATAATATAAAAATTTTTATATACATATTACGTTATAAAAATAATATAGAATGTAAATTATAAAAAATAATTTTTTTTCTCTTAATATATTAAACTTTTCCATATTTTATAATGTTAAACATAACTGAAATAATTTACATTAAAAAAAAAATAGTGGACGCTTTATAATATAGCGAAATAATACTTTGAATAAGTACTTATATTCGAAATAAATAAATTTACTATATAATGAATTAATTGTTTTATATTAATTAAGCATCATTTTATTAGTTGTATTCCATAACTGGATTAATATTAAAATATTGTAATTGTAAATTTTACCTAATAAGTGATATATATAATGATTAAATTTAAAATTATATCTATGCATGCTAATAATATTAATTCTGTTTACGTATAATATGCTTATGTTGTAAATAAACTCTGTATAATATAGATAAATATTCTACCATGTTAAAATTATTATATATCTTATATTCACATAAAGTGCAATGTAATTTTATATCATTCCAATATATTAAAATTTGTAAAAGTATATGAATAAGCAAAATTAATTACTATAAGCAAATATAATAAGCGTTTTTTCATCTTTAGCCTGTAATTAAAAAATTACTAAAAAATAATCATTGAGCTTTTTCTATATAATTCCTAAGCATAAATCATTCAACACTAAATAATATATGCACTCCTCTTAAGATTATGTCTATTTATATATATAATAAAATAAATATATATAAATGAACATTTTATAATA
>NW_021629052.1:0-13151 GCF_002157705.1 Plasmodium gonderi
AACACATCTTTGCAGAAACCACAATATTCATTAAAACTCATTTTACCTTTGTTCCCTTTTAATTTTTCATATTTTATGATTTTTATCATTATGTAAATAATGATAGCCAATATTATATATGTTAATAATATAAATAAGACAGACGGTATTATTGTTTGTTCTGTGGTTATATAACTTTCAAATTAGCATTAAGTTTCATACCTGTAATCTTATCTAATACTGGAAGAATTACTCCAAGTAATGGAATTAAACATGTAGTAACAAAACAAAATCCGTATTTCGAATGTATTTTTTTCTTTAGTTTTTTATTATCATTTTTACCTGCTTTATCAATTTTGTCTATTGCATCGAATATTTTTTTTTCACAATAACAGTCCATCTTTCCTAATCCTATCCTTTTAGCATACCTATCATTATACTCATTTATGTAAGTTTCTAAATCTTTTAATTTCTCTATTTTCTGTTTTTTTTTCTCCGCCTTGTCTTCCTTTTTTTTTTGTTTAATTTCTTTTTTCTCATTTGCTTTTATCTCGTATTTCTCTTTAATTTCTCTTTTTTTCTCCAATATTATGTTTTCGTACTTATTTCTAATCATGTATTCTCCGAGAGTATATAAAATTTGTGATAAACAAGTAATCATTAGTGTAAGAAATATCAATGAGTCTAATGATTTATTCATTCCATACGTTGAATTACTGTACTTGTGCGTAAAAATAATAACTAAAGCAAAATGTACGGATTTTATAGCAATATCATTATTAATATCTTCAAAAATAGAAAATAGTGTATTACTCAGTTTTGCAGATAATGGAGTAGAATTTATTAATATGTAATCTTTACATAACATTTTTTCTATAGTTTTTTTTGTAATAACTTCATTAAAATTATGATTATCTGATTTTTCAGAATGTCCCAGTACTACATCTTTAATGGAATAATCGATTGATTTTATGTAGTTGTAGATATAAGATATTTTTAATAATCTTTTGTTTACAATATATGTTCGGTTATAACCACTTTTGCGTCTCTTGGAATTCTTATTGGATACCTTTTTAATGTTTTTATTCAATGATACATTTATTGCACTTTTTTTTAATTTACTATCATCCACATTGCTTGACAAATTGTTTTCTAATTCCACTTTATTCGATTCCCCTTTAATTTCTTGTATTGCCAATAATCGATCACTTCTGATAATTATAGGTTCACGTAGAATACAAACATTACTTAAACATTTACAAAATATACTCTTGAAAGAACAAAGAAAATATAAATACATAGAATAGATAGCTACAAATTAAACATAACCGATGTTAAATATAAATAATATCAGAAGAAATACACAATATTCATATATTGATATAATACCTCAGGTATAGAACACATATATATCCAAGTTAAAATGATAAATGTAATGATTTTAATAAAAAGTATAATCCTAATCTTTCTTCTCATTTTGGATTATTTAACACTATCATAAAACTGAGTTCTTTTAGATGTTTATATATTATATACATAAAGAAATATATTCGTTCATAATATATTTTATTTTTGTGCTCGTCCTTAGTTATTATTACATTTAAAAATGTTTAAATATTTTACTCTGATATAAAAGGATGATAATATATATGATATAGAATGATAAGGGAACATACATGACATTAATATATTACATATATCAATTTTAATTAACATTAATTAATAAAAATATATTGATATTTTGTAATATTTTTAATATACACAAGCTAATATAAAGGCTTAATGAAAATTAAAATTTAACATAGAAAAAAATAATCTATTGTATTATAATAAAATATTTTGCTTTAATTATTTTATTAATTATCATGCACACTATATAGTCAAATAGGGGTAGTTAAGTTTTAACTCATTACATCATTACACTTTTTCTATGTGTAAAAAATAAGCTATTGATACAACACTTCATGGATTTTTATAATACAAAAAAAATAAAACACCATGCATTTAATTACAAACATTGCTGTAAGAATATGTATATAACTATAACAATATTACATATCCTCTTCTAAATTCTTATTTTCATATTTAATATGTTATTCATTCTACAAAAATAACACATATCAATCTACATATATCTACTACAGCTAAACAAAATGTACATGTCTACTCATAGAAATAATATTCAAATAATACACGAATTCATAAATAACTATATGTATAATATTCAGCGAAATAAAATATATAATGTAAAATATTCTATTTAACGTACACAATGAAATTTTTATTTAGTATTAACATATAAAATAATTTTGCGTAATAAACTTACTTTGAAACTTTTTTACGTTTAAGGCTTAGTCCTCTTGATTTAGACTAATTTATTTATTACTCTTTTCCTGTTAATAATTTAGACAGTGCTTTTATATGTTTATTTTATATCATTCATCAAATTTATGTAAACTAGTTTTATATCATATAACATAATACAAATAAACGATTTAATCTAATTTAACAATTATCATGAACATGTGTTTCAAAGAATTCTACAACGAAAATTGTACTTATATATATTTCTTTTCCACATACATATATATACTAGACATAGACATAATTAATAATAAAAACTCATAGGAATTGAAACAATCTATTTTAAATACATATATATAAATGAATAAATAATTATTCATTGTATTTGGATATTAAAATGCTGCATTTTACATTATTATTGTTTTATCATACATTATTTCTAATATTTAAAACTTTTAATAAAAAAAAAAAAAATAATATTCCAGTACTACAAGATTAATTTTAGAATGTACCTAATTTACATTGTATCGTGGCTTATTCAAAAATAAACTCACATGCAGCTTTTTATATAGGTATAATTTGATGTACTAAATCAATATGATACTGCGCACTCAACAGAGAACATTCAATTTTTTGAAGGAAATGGTATAGTAATTACATATATATATCACATTCTATAAATGATAAGGATTAATGATTCAACAATATATTTTTTTTTCTCGTCTATAATAAGTACAAACGTTGTTTCTAAATTCTTATGTATTTATTTCAAGTAAATAATAAGCAACTTATAAAAAATAATATTTATTGATTTGCTTTTACATAAATATTTTTCAGACGGTGTTATTGAAAAAAAATATTTTTAAATTTATTTTCATTATTAATAACAACTAGAATTAATATAATTTTTTTTTACATTAAAATACAAAGAATTTAATTCATTCTTCATATAAAAATATAAGAGAATGTTTTTAATTATTTCAATAAATATCCATATAACAATGCCATACAATAGAAAAAAAATTACAATACGTAATTGAAAATTTTAAATGATGTTGTACCGTTTTGTAATATAAATTTTAATTAGAACACAAATAATTTTCCAAGAACCATATGAAAAAAAACTGATGTATAAGTTTATTAATACTTCCATATATAAGATAAATATTATATGTTGCGAAATTGTAAAAAATAAAAAATTATATAATAAGAAATATATATTTATTTATGATAAACGCAAAATGCTTAAATAGACTCAAACATGATAATAATATTAATTGCGCACTTAAATAGCTGATATAAATACATAGGCTTCAATGTTATAAAAAAAATTACAAAGAATTATTAAATTATTTTAAAAATGTAAAGAAATCATGAATTTATTTATATTCTTTTCTTAATATGTATATTATATATTTATGCAACAAATTCATTATAATTAACTAAATATAAAATGGTATATATTTATCGTTTTCTGCATTTTTACGTTCCTTACTTTACAAATTAATCCATAAGATAAATAATAGCTAATGCTAATATAGAAATAAATGCAACGCAAGCTCCGTAATACAAGAACACTAAAAAATTATAATGAGTTTTTGAAAAATAATCTGTTATAAGTAATGTGGGAAATATGGATAAAAATAAACCAAAAGAAAAAAATGAAAAAAAAAATTCAAAACTATGTATAAAACGATTTCTTCTTCTTCTCGCTTTATACAATTCTATGCGTTGCTTGATATTTTTTATGTTTTTATATTCTGCTATAATTCTTTCTTTACTCCTTAAATTAGAATTCTTTAATAATGATTTCATAACTAATTTATTTTTTTTAGAATTCTTATTAACACTATTACTTTTATTGGTAGTTTTTTCCATTTGATTAAATGTAGAATGATGATTATTTTCAATGATTAAATTTTTATTTCCGCTTTGGTCCCAATTATGTTCATCCATTTGTGGGTTTTTTAATTCTTTTTCCATTCCATTCTTTGCCAGCATCCGTTGATTTTTTATTCCAAATGTCCCACTTAGATTGTATGATTTACTCAATATTTTACCAATTGAAGACTCCACAAAAAAAAAAAAAAAAAATTAAATAAAAATAATGTTAACATGGGTTCTATAAATTGTAATATACCAAAATTACATACAAATTTATTAGGAATAATAATATATACAAGTAAAAATACCAATTCAATAATGCTATAAATCCATGTTAACATAAGAAATGCATTTATTTTAATAAAAGTGCGCATATTCTTCGTTTCCTTCATTATGAAAATCAATAACTAATGCATTTATGACATATAAAAGTGTTTTAAATATATTTTAATAATTTTATATTAGAATGTCTTTTCTTTATAATAAAAATATTTTATTTTATTTAAATTTTCAAACGATATATTATTATAAAATTAATGTAAATCTAAATGGTATGGAAATTTCCTAAGAAGGTTTATTAGATTATACACGTAAAAAATTGTAGGAAAAAATGACATTACTAAAATAATTTTACCTGTATATCCTTCAATAATATATAGAATAATTTATTTTTATGTTATAAATGTAAAATGATGTACAATATAACATATTGTATAAATGATATATAATGCAAATATCTAATCATAAATAGAATAATTATATTTAAAAATTTTTTTTTTTGTTTAATAATCTTATTAATATATAAGATACAAGTTTACACAAAAAATAATTCTCCCAATTTCTATTAATTTTTCCAATTCTTCTTCTTGGTAATAAATAAATCAAAGATATTAATCCAACTTTTTCTAGTATAAATAATAGTGTTTTCTATGTTGATATAAAGATAACAATATTTTCCTATATGGCATGAACGATAAATTAAAAACAACACTATTATAAATATTTTATAAGGTCTATTTTTTATTCCTTTAATATTAATTCATAATTTATACATCATTTCTATGTAATATCCCTTTTATTTAGGAAGGTATATGTATTGTTATACATAAATAGGTTATTGTAAAAAATTATTAATTATATTTTTTTCTTATTATCAATTTTTTATATATTTTTAAAATGGATTCTACAAAAGAAAAAATGACATAATGTATTAAATTGCTGTAATAATTTTAATTCATATGCAGCTATTTATTTATTATTACAAAGGAAATAGTTGTGACATGCACTATAATATTATACATATTTATGCTATATAAAAATGTTAAAAAAAGTTTCGTAATTTCTTATTTAAATAAAATATATACTATGACATTTTAATTTGAATGAATAATAATTCTTTTTGCATGTTATATGTTTATATAATAAATAAAAAATAATCATTCAATTTAAATAATATTTTTTAAATATAAAAAAAATATTACATAATATATATATTTATATTAACGACACACTTCTCTATAAACCATATATGCTCTTTTGTATTTTTCACATAAAAACGTAAATGTATAATATTATTTATATTTACAACCTTTTAGTAAAAAAATAATATACATTTAATTATTTCTATTCCTCTTTTGTTATAAGCATTTTTAATATTCATTTATCTATAAATTAATTCATATATTCATATTGTGAATTTGTATGCATATTAATTACTTATTTAAGTGTTGTTTTATTTTAACAATTCTTATAAAAACCCTGTATAAATTTCATTTTGTAAAACTACATAGTTAAATTCATATAGAAGTAATATTAAAAAAAATATGAAGGACACATTATAGTTAAGTAATATGTTTGAATATATAGATTGATATATAAAAGAAAAAATATATACAAATTCCTATTATATATTATATAATTTCTTATTTCTTCATTAATTATAGAAAATATATGTGAATAGTATATTTTTTCTATTATTGTAACATAAATATAAGTAAATCACTAAAGTATTTATTAATAATACCAGTTATAATGTTATGGAAAAAATTACACGTTTTTCTATAAAATAGGATATATCAAGTGCTATTTATATAAAAATATATATATAATATTGATAAGATAAATTAAACGTTCATATTCATATTAAATGTATATATAATCTATTGATAATTCTAAAATAGTAAGGAAAAACATACTACGTGTACTATTAAAAATAACATAATGTAAAGATATTTATTGACAGAAAAAGATGAATATATATGATGTACCTTTTATATATATGAAGATTAATTATTAATGATCCTTTAAGTTTTATTTAGTAATTCTCTATTCTTTAATCATTCTAAAGATTCTTTTTTTTCCTACTAAAATTTGGTTCTTAATATAGAGAAAAATATGTAGAATGATATTAAACATAATTTAGAATAATATATCTATTATCAACAACATGAGATAAAATATTGTTATTTTTACGATTTCTATGAAAAAATCTTATTTTCTTTCACATCAAAATCTACATAAATCTGTAATCTATTTTTATATATGTTTACTTCTAATTACATATATAAATAAAAATAATTTTTTATCTAATATTTTTTCTGTTTTTACATACGTTATAAATTTAATATATGTTAATAACTGAAAAACATGATTAAAAACCATTATATATGCTATATATTATGAAAAAATATTATTTCTTATGTCATGAAGTATGCGTGATTATACATATATATGACAACATTTATGATTATACATTCATCTTAATTATAGAATAATTAGGATATATGAGACCTAATTTGTATCCAAGAAGGTCTATTTTATAAAAAAAAATTATATAACCTATATAAAAAAAAAAAAAAAATGCATGCAATATATAAAATATAATACGGATAAGGATATTAGGAGAACATAATTATTTAAATGTATATATGTGTCCTAATTATTACTGTTTATGTAAAGCTTTTTCAAATAATAATTTATGTAAAAGGTCAATGTATTTATACTTCATTATCCAATTAATATGATTTATAATATTCTATACTTCGTTAATCTCTATATGTAATATATGAATTAATTTTAAAATGGGTAATTATAAAAATATCTATTGCAGAAAAAAAAAAAAAAATAAATATACCCTACTACATTTCACAAAAAAATTTAAATGTAGATAAAATAAGAAATTATATATATCAATAGAATAAATAAATATATAATTTTCTTTGAAACAGTAATAGTAATATTATGACATCAAACATTTTAATTTTGGAATCTAAATCTCATATTATTATACTTGTGAGTAATTTATGAATTGTATAATATATAAACAATAAAAAATATATTTTATACATATAAAAACCAATAATATTGTTATAATTTAATAGTATATTTAATGTTTAACACATAAAGAATTGTAATATCCTGTAAAAGTATTCATTAACAACCATAATTATTTATTTAGGCATGTGTTCTATAATTTTATTTATATATTTTGTTGCATCTTACTTTTACGTTATAATTTAATTTATATAGTTCAATTACAATCTAATTCATTTATTTAGTTAATAAATATGTACCATATTAATTATTTTCTTAAAGATATATTGTTGAATACATTTGTTTTGTTTAGAATTTATACACATAAATTTAACTAAATTTAGTTTGAATTCCGTTATGTATATATAGTATTTCAGTATAAATTTACTAATTTATATTAAAGTTTTCAATTCAATTATTTTACATTAAGAAATGTTATACATATATATTTGAAATGTATATTAATAATAAAATATGTATTATTAATAATCATCATATAATATGTATTTAATATACTTTCTTTTAATGTTATAAATACATAAATTATGATAAAGCATTCACTACTTAATAAATTATACAACTAATAAATAACAACATGGCAGCATTACTTCAGTTTGTCTTTTTCATTAAAATTCATATTATATTATTTTTTATATGGATATACCATTGTCACAATGATGACGTAAAATAATACAATAACACTTGTCTTACATTTTTTAACAGATATTTTTTGGCTTTTAAACATAGTTACAAAATATAGTAAAATATAATGTTTTAGATCATATATATTATTATTTTCCCCTTTTAGAAACCTCACATTAAATCAATAGAAAATTTTAGAAGCCCTGATGCATCATTAGCTTTAAGGAGAAATCGATTATTATGGAAAATTAATATTAAAAAAAAAAATAAGAGCGAAGAATTAAACGAGAGCAAAAACGGTGATATGAACACCATGGATTTAAATAACAATATAAAAATGCACAATATTACGTATAGTGATCAAGATCATATTAAATCATTAAAAGAAAATAAAAAGAAAGAAAAATTTGCAAAAAAAGAATTAAAAAAATCATTAATGCGTAAAATGAAATCCCAGAAAGTGTATAAAAGAAAAAGACCTAAATTATATAATATTTTTGCACTGATAGATTTCTATATTGAAAAAAAAATATTTTATAGAATGTGTAAGATACACAATTTGATTAAACGCAGGAATATAAATAAAAAAACAAATGGAATCCATCAATACAAAAACATCATAATTATATTTTCTTTGCCTCTGATCATTTTTGCCTCAGGATCTATTTTTTTTCCTTTAATGTCTTACGTATTTAATGATAACAAAAATTTAATTTTTGGCACATTGGTTTCTTGTGTGATATCATTATTGATACTCGTATATATTTTAAGAAAAATTTTAATATGTCGTAAATTACTTAAATCCGAAGAAAAAAATAATATAATTGAATATATTTATTCTTTATGAAGTTATATAAATAATTTATAGCCTACTATAGTTATTTATATAACATCATATTTTTAATCACATTTTGGCACACGTCAAATTTCTATAAATATATATATAATTCTGAAAGATTACAGAAAGTAATTAATATAAAATAATACAAATTCGTATAATTAAGAACATTTCATACTATCATGCATCTATTTGTATATCTTACAAACCTTTAAATATAATTCGTTATATATGTTTTTGTAAATTTACTATATTTTATAGAAATTCTCACCCATGTACAAATGCATATATTCATCCGGTTATTTAATCCAAGAGTTCGAATAATATATGTTTTTAATTATTAAAAAATATACTACAATTATTTGTCATTCTATTTATCTGATAACTTAATGTAAATCTTATATAATTATTTTAGGATAGTGTTTACTTTCTACACGTATATTTGTTAATTTTGATCACCCTAACTCGCATAATTTGTTATTTGTTTCATTTAATATAAAAATAAAAAAGATCAAAAACTTAATTTGTTTGTTTCTAAGTAAAAATATGTCTAATTTTTCATACAATGAAGAGTAGTAAATTTATATATATGATTTTAATCATATAACATATAAATAAATGTAAAAAAAAATGTACTTATCAATGCTATTAACTGTAAATATTTTGAACGATTAATGAATACAATAATGTATTTTAAAATATAGAATGAAGTTATATACCAGATAATACCTAGAAAATGCTTTTCAATTATTGCAAAAGGTAGAAAGTGATCATAAAAACATTTATTAATAAAGTTCTAAGTATAACTGTTGTTCGTATAAGTGTTCTTCATAAAAGAGTAAAATAAATATAATTTACATATAAACAAAGGAAAATAAAAAAAATAAATAATCCAAAAAAAACACTGAGAGACATTCAATTATTAATCATATATTCAGCTAATTTGAAATATTATCTTATATTTTTTTATTGTAGCTATATATATAGATAGATGCCATATGGAAATTGCTTACGTAACTAATACATTTACATATAGATTACCTTTTAAATGGAATGTATATCATATTATTTATATTCTATATCATAATCATGTATAAACCCATAGTCATTGAAATTTTAAAGGTAAATTCTGTTTTCTCAAGTTATTATTTCATGCTACATAACTCATAGATACCTGGGACAAAAATAAAATATACGTAATTCAAATTTCGCCAAGAAAAAGAGAAACCGAGACTTATTAATTTATATTTCAGTGAGAGTAAATTTTAACGAATTCAAAAAGTTAATACAATGTTTTTATCATCTTGTAGGATATTATACAAAATAATCCAAAAAATAATTTGAGCATATTACAAAGAATTATTATTCATATATAATGACTAGGACCGTGCAAATTTTCACAAGAAAAAAATAAAATACTTAAAGTATTAAAATTTTTCTAATAATGCCTTATGTTAATATTATCGCATAAATGGGTAAATAATGTAATTATCAGTTTTTATATTATTTCCTTAGGACATATTTTTTATAATAGTTTCTATATGATATTTAATAATTTACGCAAGATATTTATCAGGAAATATATTGATGCATAATTCATTATTTTAATAATGGAATATAATGAACAAAAATGTTATATTATTATGTATTGTGTATTTATTCCTTGTGAGAATGGTTGATAATTTATTATTATAACTGTAAACAAAATTATTTATAATAGGTTTAAATTGTTTAAAGTGAAAATAACTATATATAATATATCATGTATGTTGTTATTTTGTAAATTACTAATATATGAAGCATGAATGATAAAAATACATATATGTTTATAATAACTTGCAATGAAATATGAATTAGGAGCATATACTAATTATCTATGTGATGAATGAATAATTTTTGATAAAAATTTTTAAAAAAAGTATTCTCAATTGTTAAATATAATATATATCTGATATATTATAATTCATATATAAATAAACTATGCTATTATAATATAACTTATAAAGGTAAAAAAAATAAATTATATAAGCGATTATGTTTTATCATGTGTTGAATATAATACTTAGATATTTATATTAAAAAAATTCAACATTAAATTTAAAATTTCAGTATTACAACTGCCATAAACTGCAAAAATATTGTTCTTTATATTATATCATCAAAAAGTAAGATCATTTATATTCATCTTATTCATTTTATTTACGGAATGGATTATATATTATAGATATTCATTTATTTTACAATATATATCCTTGATTTATAACATTTAGCTACCATATTTCTTATAAATACTTGAAAAAAAAAAAAATGTATATTACAAAAATTATAATATATGATTTGCCTTCTTTACAATAAAAACATAAAAATTAATATTTATTCATTCTTCTATATGGTTTATACTATATGTCATATTTTTTGTATCTTTGTTGAAACATTGTATTTCTTCAAAATACAACTTAAGAAGCAATAAAAAATATAATGTTTACATGCATAATGTATTTAAGACCTAGTTATCTTTTTTTATTAGATATATATAAAAATAATTTCAACATCTTCAAAAATATGCCTTTATAACTATGCATATATATTCCTGATAAATATATTGAATGTATAAATTTATAAAGATAAATGGCATTTGATCATATAGCTATATTAAAAGTTTTATAATATAAAAATTTGTACATATATTACACATGAAATTTAAATACAATTAATCTAATGTATGGAAATTATTTTTTAGTAAACTTTTATGATTTTTAATATAAGAACAGTGAAGTTGCAAAAAACTAAAACAAAAACGTTATTTATAATTATATTTAAAATATTCTTAAATGAAGTTATATATAATCCAGAAAAAACTACATCATGGTGTTAACTCTTTAAATACTAATGTATTACTATTAATGATGAACAGTATTGTTTATTTTATTATTTTATTTTTTATATTTAATATATAATAAATGTACATTCAAATGAAAGTATGATAAAATGTTTTCTGTAATTTGTTAATTTGTGTATTTTTTTCTCCTGAAAGAATTGTTAATATAATATGACATATATGTATATATATATATATTTCCGCAATTTCACTGAATACACCTATTTTGCCAAACTTTGAAACGTTAATTTGAATTAAAAACACAATACCTTTGAAAAGAAGCTTATTTATAACGATACCTTTGTATTTTTAACACAAGCCTCATGCATCTCATTGATGTACTTTCATTATGTTGTTCATAAATTGTAGCATAATTTTCTCCTTTACAATAATAAATACGCTTTGAGGTATGTATCATACAGAATCACATCAAAACTATTCATGTTTTTTCGCATATCTTTTTTTTTCATTTCATGTGTGCATTATGAGTAGATATATTCTCACAGAAAACACGCGCAGTTGTCAGTAAAAATCTAGAATATTTCATCCCTTTTGACGTTGTAATATATATATTAGAAATAAATTTATAAAAGCATATTCCCCTAACATTAGAATTTGTTTATGCCATATTTCACGTTAAAACTACGTGCACTAAACGAAATGTCATAAAAGGACAAAATTAATCACTTAAAATTTTTTTTTTTTTTTCCACGAATGCATTTATGTATACTAATGGATATCATGCACACACATATTTTTAGGCTTACATAATATTAACATTGTACATTATATATATTTTTTCTTGTTCATATTTAATTTTATCATTTTATTCTAATGATATTAATCCATTATTATATATGGTAATACATGGCAATATATGGTAATATATTGTAATATAATAATATACCTTTCCTTAGAACCACTTTGCATAATTACAAGCTTAAGGAAAGTTAATAAGCCGTTCTAAAAACACTCAAAGTCGGAAGTGGCTTTAGATCACTATCTATATATTTGTGTATGTAGAAATTCCAAATAATTACATCATTATTTTTGTCTGCATTTTGCCAATCATTAAGAGTAAAGTTGCTTTTACTAAAAATGTTTCAAACATCCCAAGTACAGTGATGTATTTTTTTTTTTTTTTTTACACGAAAGGGTCATTTTTCAAATTCTTTATTACAAATTCGTTAAAAAAAATATATATACAATTTTTTGTTTTTCTTTGGGCTTCAAAAATATGCACTATTAGATATGTACTCCTTCATCTAAGCACACATATTCTTTCTAAAATGCATCACCAAAAAAAAAAAAAAA
>NW_021629052.1:13315-13916 GCF_002157705.1 Plasmodium gonderi
AAATCCTAACATTCATATCAGTGTTCATATCCACTATATGCCTGTATTTTCATATATACATCTCAGGAAAAAGAAAAATGCAAAAAGTTGTTTTATTCGTTCAGCCACTGATTCGTAAAGCATAAAAGACCTGTCTATATATATTATTAACCGAAATGAATAGTATGTATATATTCACGTCTATGTGGAGTATTTTTCTCCCGAAAATAAAAATTTTATTTCTTTAAAAACACGCATAAATATAAAAATAATGAGGAAGTGTTTAAATATTGAAATAATTAAAATATTCAATTAGTCAAATTTTTGCTCTCTCTTTTTAAAACAAAATGTAAAAGTTATTTATAACATGTTTCCTTATAAAATATCCTTAAATGAGGGGATCTCTCTACGTATATTAAAAAATACATATTAAAGGAATATTTTAAAAATGTATTTGGTAAAAAAGACTAAAATATGACCTTATAATGATATCATCAAAAATGATTATTATGCTTCTTTTTCCTTACTGTTGCTGCTTCTAATGAACTTGCCATCGTACCATATGACACTCTCCACCTTGCATAGTTTATTTTTGACAAATAATGAATGTAAAAAAAAAAAA
>NW_021629053.1:0-163 GCF_002157705.1 Plasmodium gonderi
TATATAAATATAAAAGCTTAAGGGTATACATAAAATCATAAATCTAAAACTCTATATATCAATCATACAATTCAAATCTATGAAGCCTAAACTCTGAACAGTGATCTTAAAACATGTACTATTATAATTATTTATGAAACAGTTGACCATACATACCATATAT